>NC_050573.1:94856165-95156165 GCF_011100635.1 Trichosurus vulpecula | reverse complement strand
AGTAGTAAAACTTGGAAGCCAAAGAGCCAATGAGATTTCAGGTTGCGTTAAAAGAAGTATCATATCTATTTGATAGTCATAATGTACAACACCATGGTCAGATAATATTTGGAATACTGTGTTTATATCTGGATGGTACATTTTAGGGAAGGTAGCAGCAGATTATAGTATGTCCAGAAGAAGGTTACAAGAATGGTGAAGGTCTTGGAGATCATGTCATAATGGCAACTGAATCAAGAACGAGCGACATTTAGTCTCAAGAAGAGAAACCTCAAAGGACATATTATAGGGCTTGATATGATGATTTTTTTCCCCTAATGGTTAGAATTATCCAAAGTGGAATGGGCTTCATTAGAAGGTAGTGGGGTTCCCCCTTGCTTGATATCTTCAAAGTCAAGGCGACAAACATTTATTCATTTATTAAGTATATACTATGTGTGAGGGTGAAGTGAAGATTAAAAAAGGCAAATTAATGCATATACATACATATGCATTCCAATATACACACATATACATACATATATTACATAGTATATATAATTTATCATAGCAGTATATTATATAATTTATATTATTATTATATTATTGTAATGTATATTTTATATATATATATATATCTGTATGTATGTATGTATGTATGTTTGCCCACACAATACACCTCTGGCCTTGAGATGTTCACAGTGTAATGGACTATTAGATTACAAAGGAAGCTTTTGTTCAGGTATGGGCTGGACTTTATAGCCTCTGAGATATAGTGGTTCTTATAAAAAGCTCTGTGTTCCACCAACTTTCCTAAATCTTGACTGCATATGGATGAATTATGACTACATACTTTCTTTTTTTGTGCAGAGTTAATGTATGTGTATGTTTCTATTAAAATACTCCCACTATAAAAACAGGGACTTTGTATATCCCCCCAACGCCCAGTGTATCTTACTCAGAAAATATAAACAGTGTGGACTGACTGATTGAAATAATGAGGGATATTTCTCAGTTTAAGGTCAAATGCAAAATTTTGCAGTCTTTGTTACCTTATTCTCCTGTTTGTGTTCCCTTCTTTTTGACCTCAGTATGGAACAAGAGATTGTGACTTGACTTCCCAGTATATGTATTGCCACAAAACACTAAGAGAATACAATACATTCAATTCACTAATTACCTGTAGCTCTGAACACAGAAGACACAATGTTTCTTCAACAGCAAGTTTCTCTATGGGGAGAAAAACAAAGGCAGAAAATGAAAATGAGGTTAAAAGTGAAATTAAAGAGATATTAATTAAACTGAAGTGCCTTCCACATGTCCATCAAAATATCCCCACTCAACCCTCATTTCCTAAACCCTCACCTAGAATAAAAAAATCTTAGAGCTGTAAGAGCCCTACAGAGATCAGTGAGACCCACCACCTCCTTTTCTCAAACTGAAAAGTAAGCCCCACAGAAGTAACCTGACGTATACAGCAAGGCAGGCTAAGGTGTCAGGATTTGAAACCACATTTATTGATTCCTAATCCAATGCAGTTACCATCCCATTAGGCTGATGCTGTGCAGGGAGTTGAATCTAGTCATGTTACAACTATAGTAACCAGAGAGATAAAATGCTGTAATGGACAGAAAAAATGACTTTAGAAACAGAATAAGTGGTTGATTCATGCTAGCACATGCTGCCCCTTTGACACTGGCGAAGTCAATCAACCTCTCTTTCCCTTAAAGCTAAATATAAAACTGGCAGAACAGGTGCTTGATTAGCAATGGTGGAGGGTGTTTCCTTATTGGGAGAACAAAGGTTTTAACCCCAAAATAATATTAATTCTTATAAAAATTGTGAGACCTTAAGAAATGGATTAATTACTTGACCAAGACCTTAGTTGTAGATCTACAATTTATATGAACATTATATTATATTAACAGCAGGGAAAAAGCCCTCAAGTATCCTGGGAATAAGTTTAGACATTTTTTTTACTAGCCACCTTGATTCCAAGATCAGAAACCAAGCTATTGGCCCTTCCTCTTTTTCATGTTCTGGAACCATAATCTCATCAATGCTGTTGTTGTTAGTTGTGTCTGACTCTTCATGACCCCATGTTTTCTTGGAGTGTTTTGCCATTTCCTTCTCTATCTTATTTTATAGATGAGGAAACAGAAGCAAACAGGTTTAAGTGACTTGCCCAAGGTCACACAGCTAGTAAATATCTGAGGACAGATTTGAACTCAGGAAGAGGTGTGTTTTTGACCTGGGCTAGTTCATCCTTCCTGGGACACCCTAGTATCTTCTTGCTTCTCGGGGATCAAAGCACTGATGACATACATTGTAGTCACCCAATTAGCGTAGCCCACTGCATCTACAAGCTTCAGACTCCCTTGAAATTGAGAATATAAAAGAGGGCCACCACACCTAGTAATATTATGTAATCTTAAAATTTTCATGAGAAACAACTTCTCAGAGAAGAGTGTTTAAGGATACATACTATTTTAGCAAACTCAAAAAAAAGTTAGCAGTAATGAACAAACAACAAAAACTTCTGTGTACCATGAATGTCAAACAAGGTTTATTAAATGCCTTTGTGGCAGGCACTTTTCTAGGCACTTGGAGTCTAAAGACAAACATGAGAAAGTTCCTTTATTCAAGGGATTTACATCCTGCTGGCAGAAAGCATGTACACAGAAAACTAAATACAGACATACGGAAAGTTGACACAAAGGGTTTTTTGGAGAAAGAGCAATAAGAATTTGATCCAGGATTCACTTCCTGTAGAAGGTCAGGCCTGAGTAGATCATTCAAGGATGCCGAGGATTCCTTGGGACTCAGTTGATGGCGCTTTCCAGGTAAGCAGGTGAAGAGAGGAGTGCCAATTTAGAAGATCTTATAGTACTTCAGTTGAGAGGTGATTAAGGATTGAACTAGTATAGTAGGCATGCAAATGGTAAGAAGTAAACCGATGTGAAATATATTGTGGAGATACAAATGATTCAATATGAAGGGTGAGGGAGAGGGAAGAGCTGAGAATCATTCCAAGTTTATGAAGTTGGCTAACCAAAAAAAAGTGGTGTCCTCAACAGAAATATGAGGTCTTTAGATGGCAAAACGAATAGAATGTTGGGCCTGGAGTTAGGAAGACCCAAGTTTAAATCCAGCCTTTGTCACTAGCTATGTGACCCTGGGCAAATCACTTAATCCTGTTTGTCTCAGTTTCCTCATCTGTAAAATGAGCTGGAGAAGGAAATGGTAAACCACTCCAGTATCTTGCTAAGAAAATCCTAAATGGGGTCACAGAGAATCTGACACTACTGAAATGATTGAATAACAACAACAACAGATATAGGGAAGTTAGAAAGAGGAGCTAGTTTGGAGAAAACAAAAATGAATTATACTTTAGATAAGTTGTTTTTGAGAGGTCCAGTGGATACCCAGTTAGAGCTGTTCAACAGGAAGCTGGCCATAAGGACTCGAGTTTAAGACAGAAACTAGGACAGGACACATAGACTTGATAATTGTCTGTATAAAAGTGAACCAGTGGGAGCAGATGAGATCATTGAGACAGGGAGAGTTGAGAAAAGAAACGGCAAGGTTAGAGCCCTGGGTTATACCCACATAAAGGGGGTAGGAAATAGATAATGGTCCAACAAAAAAAAAAGATGGAGGAGAGAGACAAGAAAGGGAGGAATAAAGAAGGCATACTCTCTCTCTCTCTCTCTCTCTCTCTCTCTCTCTCACACACACACACACACACACACACACACACAGAGACACACATAGACACTCACATCCAAAGAGAAAAAGCTACATAGAAGGAAGGTACAGTCATTATCAGTCTTAAGTCTTAATCGAACTTGCTAATTAAGCAATCATTGGGATCTTTCTTTTTATTTTCAAAGTTTCCTTTCCTTTTTTATTTATTTTATATTTTGCAATGTTTTTTCACAATATTTAAGTTTTTCGATGTTTAGATATTTTCCTTCGGTGAGGCAGAGGTTCCATTTCGTGGACCCTGATCTTTTCTTTTAAACAGGTAGAACTCCAGTGGCACTGTTAATTGCTTTCTGGGCAGCTTCTTTAGCTTGGTGAGCTTGCAGTACGGCTACGGCTTCATCAACCTTGGAGACTATGAAGAAGCTCAGAGTTGTCAATTTCTAGCAACATGCCAGTGATTTTACCGGCCATGGTAGGGTGCATGGCCTGGATGAGTGGAAACAGCCTTTCACCCAACTTCTGCTTTTGCTCTTGAGGAAGGGCAGATGCCAACATGGAAGCAGTTAAAGGTTCCTGACCTTGCACATGAACAGCAGGCTGCTGCTTGGTAACCTGTGGTTGTGCATTAAGATGCTGTTGAGGATTTCGAACACCTGCAGCATACATATACTGTGGAACTGTGCAGACAGCAGGAGTAGCTGCAGCAGCAGCAGCAGCAGCAGCAGGATGTGGACCCATTGTCTGAGTTGATGTGTTTCCAACACACTGTGTTGACATGACTCGTGGAACCTGTGAAGAAGCTGGTCTCATTGTACTAAATGGTGGCCTAGGAACTGCTGGGCGGATACCATTGGGCATGTTCTGGAATGGATGAGGTCTGGCACCCTGAGCAGTCCATCGAGGACTTGGGATCTTTAGTCAATCATAAGATTATAGAGATGTGTCCTGTGATAGAAAATCACTTACAAAAGTCTGTCTGTTTGAGTGATGAAGGTGATGCGTGGTGCAGAGTGCTGTACCAATCATAGACTTATCCTCTCCAAGCTATGAACATTCATAATCAACAAAAATGGCAGCCCCAAGGCAAGCTGATTACCAGAAGAATTAGAGACAAACAGAATAAGAATGTGAATTAAAGAATGTATACATAAGAACATCTCATAAGCAGAATCTTAACTAACCCACACAGAATCAAGTGTTACTAAACATATGTAACTACTATTTTTTAAAAGCTCTTACATGCATGAAGGGTGTAATTAGAGTGCTTCTCTGAGCATAAATAGTTGTTGCTTAACTTGGAGGAATAGCTGAGCCAATATATGGTTGGCGACAGTGGAACAGAAGAAGAGTGGGAAACTTTCAGGGATTTGGCGTAGAGCACTTCATTCACTCATCTGGGCCAGAACTCTCATAAACATCAGGACTAGTTTGTTGAAAATGATGGGGAAATTAAGAAGTTACTAAATGGAAAACAAGAACTCCATAGAGTTTACCAGAAGGATAGTTTGTGCATCTTTAAGAAGGCAGTGTTTAATTCCATCAAAAGTAAAGTTCAAGAGAAGCTTAGAGAGATGCAGGTTTCTTGGCTCAGTATGTGGAAGATATATGAAATTCAGATTTGCATTGATAACAATCCAAAGCCCTGAAGGCTATTTATGGGCCAAAGACCTATGGTGCATCTATTCAGCACTGATGGAGCCATATTGATAAGGACATGATCCTAGAGAGATAGGGTGAACATTTCCATAGTGTTTTCAACAGACTGATATCAACCAATGTGGAAGGCACGGATTGTAAACCTCAGGTTAAAGTCAATCTGTCTCTAGCAGAACTTCTAACTGAAGAAGAGATTTTGAATGCCATTAGGCTCTTCTCAGGTGTCAAAGCTCCTGGTGCTGATTCTATTCCAGCAGAGATCTACAAGACAGGGGTTTCACTACTCTTAAAAGCTGACTGAGGAAATTTTGCCCCAGGAGTTTAAGACTGCTTCTATTGTTCCATTTCTGTAAAGGAAAAGGAAATAAGTCATCCTGTGACAATCATGGGCGGGGGGGTTGCTCTCTTAGTCACTGCCATCAAGATTCTTTTTTTTTGGAGGGGGGAAGGCAGGGCAATTGGGGTTAAGTGACTTGCCCAAGGTCACACAGCTAGTAACTGTGTCAAGTGTCTAAGGACAGATTTGAACTCAGGTCCTCCTGACCCCAGGGCTGGTGCTCTACTTGCTGTGCCACCTAGCTGCCCCCGAAACCTTTTTCCGTTTTTTGGAGGGTGCCATCAAGATTCTTGCCAGAGTCCTCCTTAATAGGCTGATCCTTCATCTGGAAGATGGTCATCTACCAAAGATCCAGTATGGCTTCAGAAAGGGCTGAGGAATGGTTGATATGGTGTTTCCTGCCCAACAACTCCAGGAGATGAAGTCTGTACAAAACATTCATTGATCTGACCATCTCCAGTGGATTAAGGCAAACAGAGATTAAGTGACTTGTTTAAAGTCAACACGGCTAGTGAGAGACTGAGGTTGGATTTGTACTCAGGTCTTCCTGATTCCAGGCCTAGAACTCTACCCGCTGAGCCACCTAGTTGTCCTGAACATGATAATAGGGTAGCCCATTGACCCACCCCTTCAAAAGGTGATGCTAATTGGACTACATTCCTCAGAGCAAGAGGTAGGAAACAAGGCATGTGGAGAGGTAGAAGGTGGGGATGTACTGGCAAATACTTGTATAGTCTTGGGCAATTCATAATTCAGTACCTTTGTACCAGGTCTAGACCAGGTCTCTGAAAGTCTGATTTGGGGATAAAATGGGAGCAGCAGCAGGTGTCTAGATCACGTTGCATGGTACTTGGGCATTCCAGACTGAGACGTCCTGCCAGGTATGGTCTCTGAAGGTCCAGGGAGAAGAGGAGAGCAGCAACAGAAGCAGGGTGGTTTTAGGCCAATTTGCCTAAAATTCACACTATTCTTAGCACTACTGTTTGCCTTCTTTTTTAGCACTACCCTACCATAGCCACATACAGAAGTATAAGGTGACTACCTAGGACTGAGGATTGTATTTATGATATTTTTTTTAATCATGAATGACCATGGCCAAATACGCCATCACATTTCCTTTATGGTCCTGGTAATTTACTATATGTCTTTTCTGAGAAGCAGAACTACAGAATGTGAGCAATAAAAGGGGCTTTAGTGATTACTATTCCAATGTCCTCATTTCACTGAGGGAAAGTGATTTATCTAAGTCAAGAGCAGAGCGTTTGGCCTGAACTCAGGTCTTCATTATTATTTCCTCATACTACACTGCTTTCCCATTCTTAGTACAGATGCTTATCATTAGGAGGCTCTCTATATGGGAATGGATGCTTGGCTACTGAAAGTCACAAAACCCAATATGCAGGAAGGAGGAGAAATGATGATTATCATAGTATAGTGGGATACATGTTGAATTTGGAGTCAGAGGATCAGATTCTGCTTACTCATGACATGCACAACTTTAGGAAAGTTACTGTACCTCTCTGAGCCTCAGTTTCTTCACGTATAAAATGAAATAGTTGGACAAAGGCCTGTGAGGTCCTTTCAAGCCGTAGGTCTATGAACCTATAATTCTGTACATGCATTGGTGGAGGGATTCTGCTAATGTCATGAATGCTTGAAGAAGAACTGAAGTAATATTTTCTGCCATCTATAATATCACAGGATTGGAGTGGGGATCAAATTAAATGAGAAATGAATAAAGTGCTACATAATCATAAGAGGCCACTTATTCTTATTTATGGTGTTATTATTACTTTTCATAGAATCCAAGCATTTTAGAGATGGAAAGTATTTTTTAAAGTCACCTAGTCCAAATCATGAAGAGCTCTAATGGAAGGGGACCTACTACCTCCTACGGAAGTCCATTTGATTTTGAGGCAGTTCAGATTGTTGGAAAGTTTGATTCCCCCTCCCTCATATCAAAAATAAATTTGTCTTTTTGCAAATTTCATCCATTGCCCTTGAAAGCAGCCAAATCCCTCTTCTGAGTCATAAATTTTCAAATGCTTGAAGCCAGCTATCATGTTCCCTTTGAGGAGTCTCTTCTCCAGGCTAAACATTACACGTTATTTCAACTGATCCCCATATGGCCTAATTAAGTGTCCTTTTCACTCTGGTTGCCTCCTTTTGAGTTCTCTTCAGTTTATGAATATTTTCTCTAAAATGTGGGATGGATAACACAATAATAAGGCTGTGGATTGAACAGAGCATTGTGGACTTGAAACTTTGTGGGGCTAAGCTATATAAGAATTGAGTTAAGCTGTGAACCAAATTCCCTTCCCCTCTTCAGAGAATGAGCTGGTGCAGGATGTAATTTTGTCCCAGAGGTGCTGGGGACAATCTTTTTTTGTTGCTATACCTTTAAAATAAATATTGAATTGTATAAAGCTAACCTGTTAAGTGGTTAAGTTCAATGTGGGTACTTGGAACCCTAAAAGTGGAAGGGACACAATCAGTAGGGGCTTGAGCCAGTGGCAGAAATGGGAAACACATCCCAATCCAGAGAACCCTGGGGGAGAAGGGAATTCTAAACTGGCCTGGAGCAATCACATATATATATATATATGAAGAGGATTATTCTGAATAAATACCAAATATACTTTCAGATACAATACCTCTCCTTTTTCTTTACCTGTGATAAATTCATTCTTTTTTTTCCTTCCTTAATATCATAAAATACAGCCTTATCAAATATCAGACCTGTGAGCCAACCAAAAATATCCACACTATAGTGGCGCTTGATAAGTAGGAATACAAATTTACTTACCCAACTTCATTCGTGGGAAATCTGGGATGTCCTTCATGAGGATGAGGAAGTAAACATACAGTTCTTGGTATGTGTTCAAGAGCAGGTGACACAGGTCCCGGTGCCATTTGTATGCATGTTGCATACAGTTTTCAGAGGGTGTATAAAAGCTTCCCTGCAGAAAAAAAAGGGGACATCTTCAATAGTCCCAATGACATAGCACAGTTCTCTCTGTAAGCTTTCCCTGAAGTCTCCAATTGCATCAAAAACAAACTTTCCCCAAGTTTCTGCTACAATGCCCTGATGGAGTGGAGAGTAAGTATATACAAAGTTAAATTAAATACGATAGGTCCCCTGCCCTCAAGAAACATCATCATCATCATCATCATCATCATCATCATCATCATCATCATCGTCATCGTCACCATCGCCACCACAAAAGATAACTAGCATTTTCATAGCACAAAGCATTTTACAAAGTGCTCTGTAAATATTTAGTCTCACAACAACCATAGATGTAGGTATGCTATTATCCACATTTTACGGATGAGGATACTGTGGCAGATGGAGGTTAAGTGACTTGGTGAGGGTCACACAGCCAGTAAGTATCTGAGGCCAGGTTTAAATCAGATCTTTGTGATTCCAGAAAACTGTTCACTATGTCACCAAGAGCTGCCTCTGGTCTTGGATGGAAAAGTAGAATGACATTTAAGGTAATATGCAACATTTTCAGTACATACATGAGGTACAAGGTGCTCTATGAAGTCTAAGAAGAAAAGAAAATTTCTGACTGGGGGATTAAAGAAGGCTTGGTGAGGGAGTCACTTTTAGTCATGGTCTTGGAAGATGCACTTATTTCACCTAGAAACAGAATGACTTTTCAGGAGAAAGCAACTGCAAAAATGAAGAGATGGTTAAATCTGGGATGTGTTTAGGAGAGGATGTAGAGTCCACTCTGAAGGGGAGTAGAGTGAAAGATGGCTTGTATATAGAGAAGTGCCATACTGAAGAGGGCTTTCAGTGCCAGAGGAAACCATTATGACTTTCTACTCTTAGCAGGTACAGTCATTAAAAACCTGTGAACACTGGCAAGTGACTGTATATATCTGATGAAGACTTTCTATCTGTTATGGGCTGGGGGACATAGGTCAGGACTGACTTTCTTTCTGCCTTTCAAAAACCATAAGGTTCATGAGGCGTTGTGTAACAATTGTTACAGTCTGCTGTGTTTTTTCTGCCCCCCCTTTTGGTTCATTAACTGAATCTTGTTATGAACAAATCTACTTTTCTTGTTAAAAATAATACACAAGAGAATGATATGAACAAATCATCGCATAAAAGCAGTTCCTCTGAAGGCATGTGTGAAACTAATTGGAAGCTAGAGCAGTAATTAGAATACAGTGGTTCAGGCATAGGATAAGAAGGGCCTGCATATATCAAGGTATTAACCAGGGTGTACTGAAAAAAGAGGATGCCAATTGTCTCAAAGACTCTTAAAAAGATGATGAAGTTGTTTGGTTAGTTTTTCTGCCTTTTTCCTGGCTTTCCCTATCTTTTTGTCTACCCAACATATCAGAATAAATAAGGTTGAACCAAACCCTGGCCCCTCTCTGAAGAAAAAGAAACAGAAGCAACATGTCAAGCTTCTCATAATCAAGTAAGACATAAGCCAAAACTAAAATGGATAGCCTATTAGCAGAGTGCTTTTATTGGGCTATTGTCAATTCTATTTTTCTCAAGCGCCATTTGATGGGGCTTTATGTTTCTTTATTCCAGCCCCTGGTGCCAGTGGATAATTCCATTTTCATTTCACCTTCAGCTCACCCTGAAGATGCTTAGGGATGTAACTGAGAGGATATAGAATCTATGAAACCTGCTATTGAGTTTGACTTTTAATATCAGCCTCTGGTACCATGTGGCTTTCCAAGGAAAGTTTATAGCAGTAGCTAATCAAATACATTTGTGGGGAAGGTGAAAAGATTAACCAATTGGAGGTAGAAAAAAGAAAATGTGGAAATAGATTTTTTAAATAGATAACTTCTCCTTCCCTAATTAAATATTAATAACATTCTCCTCACCACCACTACCACCATCATTATTATTATTACTAACAGATACATGAATTCATTGGTATATGGATTTCCTAGTTAAAAAAAAAAACCAAAAACTTCTAGAAATGCAAATTAGCAAGATGCATAGAGAATGTCGTAGATATATGAAAGATATACAGGACAAAGGTAGTTTAGTAAAACTAATAAAATGGTTCTGGTACTACACATACATGTTGTTTCCTAAAGTGCTTTCCTGAACCAACCTTCTAGACTTTATAGCCTAGGATTTTATATTCTAAAATTACTTCCTGTTCTTACATTCTGGTGCTCTATATTCTAACATTCTATGCTCTAAGGCTGCTTCCAGCTCAGAGGAACCCATGAATATCAAATTAGAATTTCATGAGTTTGATGGAAATAGTTCAGTGACTCTCTTCAGCACAATAGCACAGAATTTTAACAACTAGCCCTTTCAACTTGTCCTGACATAATACATTGAGCAACAAAAAAGAGAAGTCAAGAGAAGAAAAGGGGACTTTAGACTATACAAGCATCAGCTAATCACACTAAAATGTATGGATTAACTCAGGTTTGATTGTGCATGTGAACATAATGACCATAGGCTAAAATTTTATTCTGAAGTCCTTCTATATCATTATGAAACCAATTCTGGTACAAGTAAAAATCAGATATTCTGATCAGGACCTAAAGAATCATATCAGGATCTCAATTTTATTTGATTTCATAATACTTTTTGAGTGACTTCTGTTTATATATGACAGGGTTGGAAGGGATGTCAGGAGTTATCTATTGCACTACTTGGATGAAGCACAAATCCACATTAAGAGATTGCCTTATTTCTTAAATCCTGTGATAGGGAACTCAATAACTTACAGGAGACCAGTCATTAGAAACATAGAAATTTATTTTAAATATACGGTGAAGCTGTAGTTTATACCTTCGTTCTATATGGCATATAGCATGTGTTTATGTATGTGGATTCGCATACACAATTAAAGAATGACAGGATTATAGGAGTTAGAGCTAGAATATGATATCTAGAACTTAGAAATCATCTCACTGAATGCTTTCAGTTGACATACGAGCTTCTGAGATCCAGAGAGATTGTGCAACTTGTTCCAAGTGGCTCATGAAGACTGTAATGGAATTGTGATTCAAACCTGGATGCCAAGACTGAATCCAATGAATGCTCTTTCCATCATCACCCTGTGTTTGACTACAGCTGGATCGATAGTGTGGAAGAATGGAAAGAATACTGGACCAAGAACAGGGTCCAGATTGGGGCACTAGGAAATGGTAGAAAATATGCATTTATTAAGTATATTGCATCCCATCTATGGGGATACATACTTTATAAATATTATCTTATTTGACATTCCCGATAACCCTGGGAGGTAGGTGCTATTACTATCCTCATTTTACAGGTGAGGAAACTGAGACAGAGGGGAGGAAGGGAGGTAATAAGCATTGATACAGGGCCTACTATGTGCCAGGTACTGTGCAAGGTGCTTTACAAATTTCATCCTCACAAAGCCCTGAGAGGTGGGTGCTCTTATTATCATCATTTATAGATGAAAAAACTGAGGCAGACAGAAGTTCAGAGACTTATCCAGGGTGACATTTAAGTCCTAAGCTAGGTATGAAAATCTGTACTTCCCATGTGTTAGTATCCAGTGAAGACTCTGAGCTTGTTAATTCATTCAACTTGACTCATCAGGGTAGAAAGGGAAAATATATATTCACATATATCATTCCAGAAACACATTCATGCATATGCACAAATATGCATGCATAAATATATTACATTCACAAATTGGAACCTATAATGTGCACATGAATGTACACACAAATTAACGCATTGGGCAGTCACTCATGTATTTGTGGGCATGTGTAAACATGTATATATACGTGCATATATATGTATTATATATTATATTGTAGAGTCATTTTATCTCTTTGAGACTCAGGTTCTCTATCTATGAAATGATGGTGATCATAATTGTAGACGAATCAGCACGTGGCTGTCCTGAGGATCAAATGAGCCAAAGTATGTAAAGTGATTTTTTTTAATCATGAAAGTACTTTTATTTTTTTTTTTTTTTTTTTTTTGCTTTTTGGCAGGGCAGTTGGGGTTAAGTGACTTGCCCAAGGTCACACAGCCAGTACATGTGTCAAGTGTCTGAGGCCGGATTTGAACTCAGGTCCTCCTGACTCCAGGGCCGGTGCTCTACTGACTGCGCCACCTAGCTGCCCCATGAAAGTACTTTTATAAATGTGATATTCAACCATCATCACTCTTGATGTTCTATAAGCTTTACACTGGAACATTCTAAAACTATCATTACTTTACTGTTATAGAAGTCCTGTAGTACAATAGAAGAACGTTGGGCCTGGAACTCTGGTATCTGGGTATGTTCTGAACCTTTCTTTGAGATTTTGGATGTCAGTGCACCTCTTGGAGATGCAGTTTGCCCATTGGTAAAAGAAGGATAATAATGTTTGCACTACCTTCCTTGATAGATTATTGTGAAGAACGATCTTTATCAATCCCATCGTGCTATTGAAATAGGAACGATCACTGCAGTGTAAAGAATGCTGGATTTGGAGTCAGTTCTGCTGTATTTGAATGTTAGTCCTGCCACTTTCTGACTTTGGAATGTTGAGCAAGTAACACCCTGTTTTTCATATCTGTTGACCATCTTTCTGTTCTTTTTTTTTCCTTCTCCTACTCCACCCTTTTCTCTTTTTGCTCCTCCTCCTTCTCTTTCTCCTTCTGCTTATACTTTTTTGACATTATTCTCGTGATGATAATAATAACAATAGCTAACATTCATGTAGCTCTAAAACATGTGCAAAGCACTTTACCTATATCAGTTAGCTAGTTTTGCTGCCATTGGAGTCAGGAAGACCTGAGTTCAAATGTGGCCTCAGATACTCTTCTTACTAGCTGCATGGCCCTCGGACAATCACTTAAGCCCCGTTTGTCTCAATTTCTCCATCTTCAAAAAGGGATAATTACAGCACCTATCCCAGGGTTGTTGGAACAAACGAGATAATAATTGTAAAGTGCTTGACATGGAGCTCAGCACATGGTAAGCTCTATACAAATGTTAGTTCTAAAATTATTATGTTTATTCCTATTATTTTTTATTATCTTGTTTTATCTTCACAAAAATTCTGTGAGAACAGTGCTTTATTATTCTCATTCTACAAATAAGGAAACAGAGGCTGAGAGAGGGTAAGCAACTTGCCCAGGATAACACAGGTATTAAGTTTCTAAGAAAAGGTTTAAACTCAGGTCTTCGTGACTCCAAGTCTAGTGATCTGCTTAACAGGTCATCTATCTGCCTATGATCTGAAAGGTCCCTTCCATATTTAACATTCTATGATATGATTCCTGTGATATTTATCTGATGATAATACTCTGCCTCTGCTGTCCCCTTCTCATTCCCCTGACTAAAACAAGCTTGCCAACTTTCTTGTAGTAGCTCTAAGAGACTCCTAAGCAAAGTTATTTGCTCCGAAGAGTGAAACAGGTGAATCCAAGGAGAATTTCATGCAATGTTTTGGGGGAAATCATCACATACCATTCAAATAACATCTTCTGTGTACAGGATGTATTGCTAGGAATGAAAAAAACTAACACTTTAGATAACAGAAGTCATATAATCACTTCCTGTACCCACTGTCACCTAAAATAGGAATGTTGTTCTTTATAGTATTGCAGGTCATACATAGGAATGGAGTGATAGATAGATAGATAGATAGATAGATAGACAGACAGTGTGTATGTGTATGATAGTGTGCATATATATGCATACAAAGTGCATAAATGTATATGTTTATATATATTTATGTGCATATGTGTATTATACACGTATATGTATATGTATGTATATGTGTGTACATGTGTGTATGTTTTGGAGGGGTTCTGAGTGGGTGTGAGGCAGATAGGTTACCACTACCCACGATGTCCAGAACAAACTCTTGGTGGGGGGGACGCAATAGTGCTTCTTCCTTTTTCAGTGTTTAAAGGATTGTCAATAAGGAAAAGGATTAGATGTGTTCTGCTTGACTCCCAAGTCCAGAAGACAGCACCATGGGTAGAAACTGCACAGTGAGACTTCCTAATAATCAGAGTTTGTGCACCATGCAATGGGCTGCCTTATGAGGGAGTCTTTATGTAGAGACTACACGATCATTTGGCAGGGATGCCGAATAGGGCTGATAAATCACAGGGAGATGAGAAGATATAAGCCTTGATTCATAGGAGAAAATATCTAAGAAAAACAAGAATAATAAAACTCACAGCTTCAGATGTCTTTACACAGATGTTCAAGGAATGGTTAATAAATAAGGCAAAATAGAATTCTTAATATATGGAAGTAAGTTTGACCTTAGAAGCAGACATGTGATAAGTGATTCATGATGAAAATATGGTCTTGAAAGTGTATATCTTTTGTAAGGAAGAGATTAAAAGAAGAAAAATAGTGCCGAAGAAATATTATATTTCAAGATAATCAACACATATAATGGCATCTGTGAACCAAGGTGGGGAAACATGAGGGTGAGGATTAATACAGGGAGAATGGAAGTAATATTTTGGAGAGAGTTCAATATATATAGTACTGCTTTAAGAAGGCAATGCATGGCAAATTGCAGAAGCAGATCCTAAAACTGACATGGATGAGGGTTATAGGAGGCAGGGGCACTAATTGTTTAGACATCTGCTGGAATTTTTTTTTGATTGTTCACTTATTTGCTTCAACAAAATGACTAAATAAATTCTTCTTTACATCATGACTAGTGTGAAAATATGTTTAATATGAAGGCATATATCGAGCCTATATCAGCTTGCATGCTGTCTTGGGGAGGAAGGAGGAGAAAATATTGCAAGCAGCCAGAAAGAAACAATTTGAGTATTGTGGAAACACAATCAGAATAACCCAACATCTGGCAGCTTCTACATTAAGAGATTGAAGGGCCTGGAATATGATATTCCAGAGATCAATGGAGTTAGGATTAAAACCAAGAATCACCTACCCGGCAAAACTGAGTATCATGCTCCAAGGCAAAATATGGATTTTCAATAAAATAGAGGAATTTCAAGCTTTCTCAGTGAAAAGACCAGAGCTGAATAGAAAATTTGACTTTCAAACACAAGAATCAAGAGAAGCATGAAAAGGTAATCAAGAAAAAGAAATTGCAAGGGACTTACTAAAGTTGAACTGTTTTGTTTATATTCCTACATGGAAAGATGATGTGTATGATTCATGAGACCTCAGTATTAGGGTAGTTGAAGGGAATATGCATATATATATGTATATATATATATATATATATATATATATATATATATACACATATGTATATATATACACACATATATATATATGAATGTGTATGTATGTATATATGTATATATGTGTGTGTATATATGTATATGTATATATACACACACACACACACACACACACACACATACAGAGAGAGAGCGAGTGGGCACAGGGTCAGTTGAAGATGAAGGGAAGATATCTAAAACAAATAAAATCAAATTAAGAGATGAGAGAGGAATATATTGAGAGAGGGAGATAGGGAGAGATAGAATGGGGTAAAGTATATTGCATAAAAGTGACAAGAAAGAGCAGTTCTGTAGAAAGAGAAAAGAAGGCAGGTGAGGGGGGAATGAGTGAATCTTGCTCTCATCAGATTTGACGTGAGGAGGGAATACCATACATACTCAATTGGATATCTTACCCCACAGGAAAGAAGAAGGAAGAAGAAAAAAAAGAGGGGGGATGATAGAAGGGAGGGCAGATGGGGGTGGAGGTAACGAAAAAAAACACTTTTGAAAGGGGACAGGGTCAAGGGAGAAAATTCAATAAATGGGGATAGGTTAGGAAGGAGCAAAATGTAGTTAGTCTTTCACAACATGAGTATTGTGGAATGGTTATACATAATGATACACATGTGGCCTATGTTGAATTGCTTGACTTCTTAGGGAGGGTGGGTGGGAAGGGAATTTGGAACTCAAAGTTTTAAAAACAGAGGTTCAAAAACAAAAAAAAAAGTTTTAGCATACAACTAGAAAATAAGATACACAGGCAATGGGGTGTAGAAATTTATCTTGCCCTACAAGAAAGGAAGGGAAAAGTTGATGGGAGGGGAGTGGGGTGACAGAAGGGAGGGCTGACTGGGGAACAGGGCAACCAGAATACATGCCATCTTGGAGTGGGGGGAGGGTAGAAATGGGGAGAAAATTTGTAATTCAAACTCTTGTGAAAATCAATGCTGAAAATGAAATATATTAAATAAATAAATAAATGAATGAATGAATGAATGAATGAATGAATAAATAAATAAATAAATAAATAAATAAATAAATAAATTTTAAAAATGTTATCAAAATTCAACACAACCATTCCCAGGTTCTTTCTCTAATTAGAGTCCCTCTATGAACTCTGATGTTACCATGGTCCTGAAGAGACTCATGTATGATCTTTCTATATCAGAATATTAAAAATTAATCCTTGTTTACGCCAAAAAATGGCTAAATGCTTTCTTTGTTTTAATGAAGGGAATGGAATATAGTATATGTTGAAGGAAGTTTGGATTGTAAAGAGCTTAAAGAAGAGTACTATTTAATAGGGATGGAAAGGGAGATTGAGGACAGCTTGTGGTGGGTTTTAAGTGGCAGACTGAAAACTAGGTCAATGGACCAAAACCACTGAAAATGGTCCAAAACTTTTGATAAGTCCTATAAAGGTAAAAGATTGAATACAGGACAGACTTGGCAATACTACAGAATGACCTGCTTAGCTAAGTTGGAAAAGGTTCATTACCAGAAAGTTGACCATCATGTTATATAACCATTGACCACAGTAACTGATGAAAGCCACATGCTAATGCCTATGTAGTCATGGACTTTTTTGAATTGAAGCATGTACTATTAAGTTTCATGTAATTAATATTAAGTGTGTGTGTGTGTGTGTGCATTTATTTCCTGCCAGAGAGATCTCATTTCAAGGGTATGCCTTATATTAAGAAGTAGCCTATATTCAGATCAATAGCATATACAGCAGCATAATATAGTATATGGAATGCTAGACTCGGAATCCAAGTATGTGGTTTTTAATCCTAGCTCTGCCCTTTACTAGCTTTTTGATCTTGGGCAAACTCTTATTTGCCTTGAAAACTATTTCTAAAATGAGGGGACTGGATAACTTTTAAATTTCCTTTTACCTCCAAATCTAGGATTCCATATCATTATGTACTTATTCAACATAATACTAAATTGGGCTAATTTTTCTCAATAGAGAATAGGCCAGTATATGCATTAAAACAATGCATTCCAGGCTGAGTTTCCAATAGCCCTCAAAGTATACAGCCATTCATGGATTGCCACTGAAACAACCACACTCTCTAGCCTGGCTGCCTGGGTCATCAACTGACATATATCAGCTAAATGGCTGCCTGGACTTAAGGTTATGTGGTCTATGAACATAGAAAAAACTGGAATCAAACTCATGATCTGAGTACTACTAATATAATACACTAACCAAGTAGGATAACCAGGCTTCAACCTGCTTTTGCTACATCTGCTAGTACTCTGTAGATAACAGATCTTCAAAGATATCATGTTCACCAAGAAACTTATTCACTATCAAAGGCATCATCTGATCCTGACCTCCTTCCACTGAATCAGCCCCTGTAAGATGACTCTGGCAATGTGGCCATCAAACAAGAATTCAGTGAAGCCATCCAGAACCAAAGCAACCTGTTGATTTCCCAGTGGTTTCTAAAGTGCTCTGTGTATGTCATGGAATCAAAGAATGTCAGAGTTGAAAGGTACCACATAAATCAATTTTTGTATATTTCACAGAATCACTAAATATTATTAAGAGCCAGAACAGATGTCAAAGATCAAGTCCCTGTATTGGCAACCAAAAATGGGCTCCTTAGCACTTAGTCAACAGGTGCCCTTGACTAGTTTGGCTTTTTCCCCTGAACTGAATGCTGTTTGTATGTTGGACTGGAGTAAGCTTGTCGGCCCCTTCGCCTTGCTTCCCTTGCTTAAGCTGATGGAAAGAACCTGTGCTTTCCCGGTCAACCCCTTCACCTTGCTTAAGCAGATTGAAAGAACCTGTGCTTTCCCCGGCATACCTTACACCCCCGCAGAAGCTGGATGGTTAAAAGCAGCTCCCGTTGGAGCCAGAGGCTGCTACAGCCACAGCCACAGCCACAGCCGCAGCCGCAGCCGCAGCCGCAGCCGCAGCCGCAGCCGCAGCCGCAGCCGCAGCTGAAGCAGGAGCTGCCAGTAGCAGAGCTGACCTACGGGAGGAAGCTGAACAAAGACTTCAGGCCAGTGGGTAATCTTTTTACCATAGAGGGGGAAGCATGATTTTGCTTTACGCAATCATGCTTCTCTGTAGCCTCCTGGTTACTCTTGTAAGACGTACTTATTGGGCCTGGAAACTTTTCATTAATATGTCAAAATGGGGATGCTGGTTCATGGGTTGATTACTGTGGAGCCTAAATATATGTTTTGATTCTTCTGCCTTCTACTTTGAGAGTTTCTTATATCCGGCGGTTCCGAACCTTTCAGACATGTTTATGATCCTCTTTGAGATTATAAACTCTGCCCTCCTAATACAGTCCCCCATGAGATTCTCATAATCACAGAAAGTCTAAGTTGGAAAAGTAATCAAAGATGTTCCTGTCCAACCCTTTCATTTGGCAGTCAAGGAAACTGAGGCCAGAGGTTAAGTAGCTTGCCTAAGGTCATACAGTTAATAAATGATTGGAACCAAGATTAGAACCTAGGTCACCGGTGGGGAACCTGTGGCCTCAAGGCCACATGTGACCTTCTAAGGTCCTCAAATGCAGCCCTTTGACTGAATCCCAACTTCACAGAACAAATTTGTTCTTATGACTCTAAGACCTATGTCTAAATTTTCTGCTCTTTCTATTGTCTTTTTCTCCTCTCTCCTCAAGCTACTCTATATAACACTTTGACTACATACTTCCTGCTTTTACTTTGCCTGACAGCTTTTACAGAACCTGGCTCTTTCTCTCCATCCATTTGACATTGACCATCCAGTGGGATATGACAAATGTGTACATCCATGCACCCTTGACCCCTCTCTACCATCCTGCTGCCCCTACAAAAAACAAGCCACAAACATTCGTACAAGGATTCTCAGAAAATCCCATCCCAGTTTGTACCATATAAGTATAAAAGAGAAAAGAGGACCAAGTGGAATGTGCTGAGAATTAGGTCATGGCATGCTGGTTTTGCATCATTCTTCGTTCTCATTCCTAAGTAGAGAGTCAGGTAGTCATAGAATTTTTTTTTACCTAGGGAGATTCTTGAATTTTTTTTCCACTCCCACTTAACAGATGAAACCGAAAACAAGAGCAGTATTCACGTTATTGTAAATGCTATTAAATTAAAACACCTCTGAGGTTTTACCTCACATCCAGGAAACCATCAAAGACGACAAAAGATTGGAAGAGTTAGCACTGTAGTGGTTATGCATAGATCAACACACTAATACAATTTTGGGGGAGCTGTGAATTGGATAAAGCCATTCTGCAAAGCAATTTGGAATATGCAAAGAAGGTAATTAAAATGCCCAGACTCTTTGGCCCAGCACATGCCCTGGTAGACATACACCCCAAGGAGGTTAATGATGAGAAGATGTGCAGCAAAATATTTAGTACTTTTTGTAATAGTAAAGAATTGGAAATGAAGTAGGTGTCCATCGATGGAGGAATGGCTAAACAAATAGTGGTACATGAATGTAACAGAATATTACTACATTGTAAAAATAGATGAATATGATAAGTACAGAGAAGTATGAAAAGACCCATACACTGATGCAAAGTAGACAGGGAAGAAAAGTGTGTGTGTGTGTGTGTGTGTGTGTGTGTGTGTGTGTGTGTGTGAGAGAGAGAGAGAGATGATTGTAAGGGTAAATATAATATGTCTCTATATTTAATGACAATGTAAATGGAAAAATCACAAAACAAGAATGAATTTTGTGAAATATTAATGACCAAGCTCAATCCCAATGAACATATATAAGATCCCAATGAAGATACATTAATCCCCCCAGTCCTCTTCAGAAGTGGGAAATTATAGGTCTGGGATATCAGATATAATGTGGATTTTTTGGATATGTTTAATTTTATGGAATTTTAACCTTCTTTTATATTTTATCAGATTGGATATTTGTCTAGGAGAGGATGGGATATGTAGTGGGAAATATAGATGATACAAAAAAGCTATCTTACTGTCTATCTATTTGAAGTAATTGGTATTGTAGCAAAACCTCAGCTATCCAGAATCCTGAAAGAGTCCTTTAAATTTTCACGTGTTTATTTTTATGTGATATATCTTCCAGGAAGAATCTAACCTCCTTGAGGGTACAGATTGTATCTCATTTTATTTTTATATCCCCACTGCCTAGTAAAGTGCCATAGTAGACACTTAACTTTTTCTTAAAATTAGATTCAATTAAATATCAGATAAGGGGTAAGGAAGATCAGGTTGCTCAAAGGAGGGGTAAAGCAATCGATATCAGAAACAGAGCTAGCCAAAGTTTCCAAGCTATTAACAAGTGGTTCTGGCCTACAAGCAACTACAGAACTTGTAGGGTGGACAAGCTCAGGAGACAGAGTCACCAAAAAATATACAAACAAACCAAACTAAAATAACTATCTTCCCTAGTAGCTAGCACACTAGTTTGCAAATAGAGAGCACTTAATAAAAATGTATTGTTGTACAACAGGCTCTCCCTACTTAGATCTTTGCCCGGAAATTTACTGAAGTCACTCTAATGATACATAACAGTTAAGCTCTGTCTACCTCAGAGAACTCTTAATTCATTTATTGATATGCTGAAATGGTAGTGATTTCTCCCCCAAAGATCTGGTACTTAGGAAATGGACCAATTTCTAATATAATTAAGAGATCTTGTCATACTTAGGACCTTTTTATAGGAACTTGGAGGTAATTATGTAAGTTGATATATTAGATCTGAATAATTCATAACTTATTATGTTAATAAATATTTCAATGCATACACTGCATAAAGTAGGGATAAATAGTTTAATTGCTAATAATCTGTTTGACTTCAGAGGGCTTTATTTACAAAGTGGTAGAATTAGAAGGATCCCATTGATTCTTTGCTATTCTTAGAGGAGTTCCGGGAATCAGTCCTTAGATGCAACCCTTTCAAACTTAACATGCCCAAAGCATTTATTAATGTGTCCATGAATAAGGAAACAAAGCAAAAATTAAACTTAAAAAATAAAGCCAGACAAAATATATTGAGTCAGCATCATGTCTCACGAAATGAAGAGCAATTATGGACAAGAACCCAAGATTGTCAGCCTTAGAATGTTAACATTGAAAATTAAAACAGATATCTAAAAGGTTGTCAGGCTTCAAACTGTAAGACTTATTATGCACCCACCCCCTAAGAGGAGAGAATGCCAGAATAATAACTCCAGTATGCATTAGGGGATTCAAGGAGTAATCATCTAAATTAAAAGAGATATCCTGATCCGTACAACTCCATTTGCTTTAGGATAATAAAAAATTCACATGATAATAGCTAGCATCGATTGAGCACCTACTATGTGCCAGAAGGGCTACCGGGTGGTACAATGGATAGAGTTTCAGTCCTGGAGTCAGGAAGACTCATCTTCCTGAGTTCAAATTTGGCCTCAGACACTCTCTAGTTGTGTGACTCTGGCCAAGTCACTTAGCCCTGTTTGCCTCAGTTCCTCATCTGTAAAATGAGCTGGAGAAGGAAATGACAAAGCACTCTAGCATCTTTGCTAAGAAAATTCCAAATTGTGTTACAAAGCGTTGGACATGACCGAAACACGCAACAACATAAGGATAGCTTCCATAACAGTAACTTCCAGTGTTACAGTTTATGAAGCCCTTTCTTCACAGTAGGTATGTGTGTCGGTAAGCAAAATGGGCTCTTAGCACTTAGTTCAACCAAGTGCCCTTGAAGAGTTTGGCTTTTGTTTCCTTTGAGTAATTCAGTGTATTTCATTGAGTCTTACTAGGTGCCAAGCCCTAGGCTCTAACTCCCATTAGGTGCTAAACCTATGTGGGTTTGAATCTCCCAGGGTCCTAAGGGGAGGGGCTAAAACCAGAGCCAATCATAGGAGCCCAAGTTCTGGTCATTCAGATGACGTTTGATGACGTCTGAAATGCTTTAAGAAGAGAAGACAGAGCCATTTTCGTGGGGCTCTCAATCGTGGTAGTGCTGATGTGGAGACTCCAGGCAGTGGCAGCTAAGAGCCCTCCAGCTTGTAACCCAGATGCTGAGACTTTGTTAAACTCTGGTAACTATTTATTGGGATTGAATTGGACGAGGTCTGTCTGTCGATGTTTGTACTTTGTATTTTATTCTGAAGTTCAGGGTGCTGGCTTTATCCCCTGAACTAAGTGAATGGTATTTGTATGCTGAATTAAGATAAGCTTGTCAGCCCCTTAATGTTGTTTTCCTTACTAAAGCAGATCAAAGGAACTTGTGCTTTTGCAGCATGCTGGTAGCATTTTTGTTGTTGTGCTTGTGTTGGTCTTTCACCCCCACAACAGCTGCTAGCTGGATTGTTGAAACAGTATGCAAAGTGGGTACAAATAAGATCCTCATCTATAGATGAATGAAATTCAGAGAAGTACGTTATTTATCTTGCTCAATGTTAGGATAGCTCCTAAGTAACAGAGCCAAGATTCAGATCCAAGATTTCTAATTCTAACTCTTTCCATTATGAATTTTAAGTCTCTTAAATCTTCCCCTCCTTCCTTTTGTTCTCCTCACTGATCCTGGCACAAACCTAGTTTATTCTGGACTCTGCATCTTTATGCATGGCATCACAGAATGCCTGCGCTCTTGCTCTGTATTGTATCTACCTTGGCCTCAAAACAGCAAGGAAGATTCATATAAATACACACTGTTCTGGGCTTGAATTCAGGAGACCCGGGTTTGACTTCATTTCTCCGATTTACTACATGAATGACCTTAAAGAAATGACTCAACATCTTTTAGCCCTACTTTTAAAAAAAAGTATGCTCCTTCAAAGTATACATTTTGCCATTCTTTTATCTCTAGAAGCTTGTATAGTGCTTGGTACATAGTAGGTGCTTTATAAGGTTTGAGGATTTGTTCTGAAAACTGAGGATAATAATTAACTAGCTAAGAGGATCATTGTGATGAAGCACTTTGTAAACTGTGAAGTACTACAGAAATATGAGTCACTCTATGGATTATTTTTGGAAACTATATTTGTAATGGCTAAACTCTTTCTTCAAAATTCTCTATTTCTACTGAGGATGCACCATGTTTCCTAGTCTACCAAGTTTGTTACCCCATAGTTATGTCTGATTCCTCCTTCTTTCTCACTCTCTCCATCACTACCCCCATATCCAGTCAGTTGTCAAATCATGTTGATTCCACCTCCACAGCATTTCTCACATTCATCCCCCTCTTTTTACTCATATGGCCACCACCCTAATTCAGGCCTTTTTTACCGAGTACCCAGACTATTATGACATTTTCCTTAGTGGCTTCCCTACCTATAATCCATCCCCACTTCAATACATCCTACTAAAAATGAAACAAAAGCAAACCAAAACAAACAATAACAACAAAACCGTTCCTAAGACAGAGGTCTGTTTGCATCACTTTCTCAAGAAAACTTTCATAGCTTTCTATTGCCTCCAGGGTAAAATATAAACACCTTTAGCATTTAAGGAGCTATAAAATAGAGGCCATATTCTTATTTTCCTCCTCTCCCCCTTACTAATTTTATTTTCACCAATCTGTCAACAAGATTTTCTCTGAACTTGAAATACCACCTTCTACTTCTATATATTCCAATATTTGTCCCCTATATCTGAAATGCACTCAAAATCACAAAATTAAAAGGATCCTTAGGGCCATCTACTATAATTAAAACTAATTGTCTAATATTTTGCATACAACAACCAAGTAAGACTAAAAATTGTAGAAATGTATTTTCTCCATTTTTGGACTTCAAGGCTTAGATAAGTATGACTGGATTCAGGAGAAAGACATAGCTGAAGAGGAGAGAGAGAGAGAGAGAGAGAGCGAGAGAGAGAGAGAGAGAGAGAAATGATGAAATGATGAGAGTAAGTAAACAAATATAGAATAAAAATTATAATCTGAAAGAATTTCCAAACTCAAATTAAAGTAGCTGGCAAAATTATAGATGAAAGTATGACTACCTCTGTGAACAGCTGAGGTTGAGTGAAAATGCTGGTCTTCAGATTTGATTAGGTTGATGATTAGAGGCCAGAGTGTTCAAGGGGACCTCAGCACATATACAACAATTCTGAAGAACAACAGAAGAAATAGTAGCTAAAGAGGAAATCTATGAGCCAGCTCCCACATGAAACTTAAGGTAGGATATGGAATCGGACCAGGAAGGTTACAAACAAAATCTTACGGATGCTATGAAAAGGACAATGAAATTTCTGATGAGGAAAATCAGGAAAGGATTCACAGAGCTGGATTTCATAGAACTGGTAGGAATTGGACAGAAGGAACTGGCAGACAGTAGAGTATAAATATTCGAAAAAGGAGGAAGGGCATGAGAGAAAATTCAGAAGACAAGATGGCAGCTGGAAAGCAGGGACTTGCTTAAGCTCTCCCCCAGGTCCCTCCAAACACCTGTAAAAAATGGCTCTGAACAAATTCTAGAGCTTCAGAACCCATTAAATAGCAGAGGGAAGCAGGGCTCCAGCCCAGAAAAGCCTGGATGGTCGCTGGGAAGGATCTATCACACGAAGCTGGGATCAGAGCTGAGGACAGCCCAGCGTGGGCCACACCAGGATCAACCAGACTGGGAACCAGGAGGAACAGGCTGTAGATTCCTGAATCAGTGAGCTTATCAGTTACCAGACATCTCAACCCAACCCACAAATGCCAAAGACAACATGGCAGGTTAATGGGAAAAACTGCAGGATCAGCTAGATCTGAGTGAAAGGAGTGCGTGGTCAGCCCCAGCCCCAGGGCCATGGAAGTGGTGCAGCTCTGGAGCTGCTCCCAGAGCTCCAGCTGTGGTTGCTTCTGGCCCCAGGCCCACCATGTGGGAGAAATTATGTGGTGGATCAGAGTGGGAGTGCAGAACCTGCTTGGATCTGGGTCACTGTCTGGGTTGGCGGTTCTTGGGGGAGGAAGAGCGCTGGTGTGGCAGAGCTTGCTGTGTAGAAATAGCTCTGAAAACAGCAGCATAGCCCCTCAAGCTTGGGACAAAGTACTCTCTACAAGCAGTCATAAACTAACAAAAAGCACAAGGGTCAAATAGTTCACCGGGAACATGAACAGGCAGCAAAAATGGACTCAGATTCAGACTTTGGAATACAGCCAGAAGAAGTCAACAAAATCAAAGAGACTACATCAAAAGACTGCAGGGAAAATATGAATTGGTCTCAGGCCATGGAAGAGCTCAAAAAGGATTTGGAAAAGCAAGTAAGAGAAGTAGAGGAAAAATTGGGAAGAGAAATGAGAGTGATGTGGGAAAACTATGAAAAACAAGTCAATGATATGCTAAAGGAGACACAAAAAATACTGAAAAAAATAACACCTTAAAAAATAGACTAACTCAAATGGCAAAAGAGCTCCAAAAAGCCAGTGAGGAGAAGAAAGCCATGAAAGTAAGAATTAGCCAAATGGAAAAGAAGGTCAAAAAGACCACTGAAGAAAATACTACCTTAAAAATTAGAGGCTCAGGTTCAATCTAGCTCAGCTCAGATTGAATCCGGCCCGCTTGTGAAAACAGGCGTCACAAAGTGCGGGATTTTTTTAAGACAACCCATTATGGTGAATCCCTAATAACTTTCTCTTTTCCCTTGGCTGAGAAGGCTTGAGTTGAATTCTTTTGGCAGGACCTGGCATGTCGCTATTTTGGGGTCACAAGCACTCCTAGAAACCTAGGGTTCCATACCATCATCATTTTTACTTAAGCCTCTTCATTTTTTTGGTTCCCTGAGATTGGGAATACAGCTCATCTAAAGTTCTTCTTCAGCCAAGACTGGAAGGTTAGACTCTCCCTATCCCAAACCCCTTCTCGCTCTCCAAACACTTTGGAAGTGCTTTTTGGGCCTGACTTCCCAGGTCCCCAGTAGGTCAGACAGCTGCTTGCTGTCTTGAACTCAGCCTGACACTCTCAGGTTCTCGGTTCAGTGGTTTATGTTCGAGGCCATGGACCTGGGCACACCTTCTGAAGCATAGAGGATGGACTCCCTATGGGGAAGTGCGCCCCCAATTTTCCCAATTCTCTCAGTGCTAGGGAATGGGAAAAACTTCAGGTACCTTTTTGTGTTTATTTTTTCCTGTCTTGCTTTGTTCCTTTTTGAGGCTTACTCCCAGATCCTCCTTGCAGAGGAAGGGACTTCCTTTCCCCCAAGCCTACAATGGGTCAATTCTCCTCAATCCCCAAAAATTCACCTTTGGGCTGTCTTTCACAAAATTGGAAAAAATTTAAGTTCTCTAAAGAACTTAAAAGGAAAAAGCTGGTATACCTTTGCAATACTGCTTGGCCACATTATCGCCTAGAAGGCCATGAAGATTGGCCTATTTTTGGGACTTTACAATATGATACTCACTTACAGTTAAAATTATCTTTTTTTTAAATTTATTTAACATATTTAGTTTTCAGCATTGATTTTCACAAGAGTTTGGATTACAAATTTTCTTCCCATTTCTACCCTCCCCCCACTCCAAGAAGGCGTATATTCTGGTTGCCCTGTTCCCCAGTCAGCGCTCCCCTCTGTCAATCCCATCCTCTTTTCCCTTCCTTTCTTGTAGGTCAAGATAAATTTTTATGCCCCATTTCCTGTGTATCTTATTTTCTTGTTGCACGCAAAAACATTTTTGTTGTTTTTGAACATCTGTTTTTAAAACTTTGAGTTCCAAATTTTCTCCTCTCTTCCCTTCCCACCCACCCTCCCTAAGAAGTCAAGCAATTCAACATAGGCCACATGTGTATCATTATGTATAACCCTTCCACAATACTCATGTTGTGAAAGACTAACTACATTTTGCTCCTTCCCAACCCATCCCCCTTTATTGAATTTTCTCCCTTGATCCTGTCCCCTTTGGAAAGTGTTTGTTTTTGACTACCTCCACCCCCATCTGCCCTCCCCTCTATCATCCCCCCCATTTTTTATCTTCTTTCCTCTTCTTTCCTGTGGGGTAAGATTCCCAATTGGGTATGTATGGTATTCCCTCCTTAGGCCAAATCTGATGAGAGCAATGTTCACTCATTCCCCCCTCACCTGCCCTCTCTCCTCCTCCCACAGAACTGCTTCCTCTTGCCACCTTTATGCAAGATAATCCACACCATTCTATCTCTCCCTATCTCCTTCTCTCAGTATATTCCTCTCTCTTCCCTTAATTTAATATTATTTCTTTTAGATATCTTCCCTTCATCTTCAACTCACCCTGTGTCCTCTCTCTCCCTCTCTCCTCTCTCCCTCTCTCCCTCTCTCTCTCTCTCTCTCTCTCTCTCTCTCTCTCTCTCTCTATCTCATATATATATATATATATATATATACATACACACATAGATATATACATACATATACATTCACCCATATATATATATATACATAAACATATATGTATGCATATTCCCTTCAGCTACCCTAATACTGAGGTCTCATGAATCATACACATCATCTTTCCATGTAGGAATGTCAACAAAACAGTTCACCTTTAGTAAGTCCCTTGCAATTTCTTTTTCTTGTTCTTTTTCTTGATTACCTTTTCATGCTTCTCTTGATTCTTGTGTTTGAAAGTCAAATTTTCTATTCAGTTGTGGACTTTTCACTGAGAAAGCTTGAAAGTCCTCTATTTAATTGAAAATTCATTTTTTGCCTTGGAGCATGATACTCAGTTTTGCTGGGTAAGTGATTCTAGGTTTTAATCCTAGCTCCATTGACATCCAGAATATCGTATTCCAAGCCCTTCGATCTCTTAATGTAGAGGCTGCCAGATCTTGGGTTATTCTGATTGGGTTTCCACAATACTCAAATTGTTTCTTTCTGGCTGCTTGCAATATTTTCTCCTTGATCTGGGAGCTCTGGAATTTGGCGACAATATTCCTGGGAGATTTCTTTTTGGGATCTATTTGAGGAGGTGATTAATGGATTCTTTCAATTTCTATTTTGCCCTGTGGCTCTAGAACATCAGGGCAGTTCTCCTTGATAATTTCTTGAAAGAGGATATCTAGGCTCTTTTTTTGATCATGGCTTTCAGGTAGTCCAATAATTTTTAAATTATCTCTCCTGGATCTATTTTCCAAGTCAGTGGTTTTTCCAATGAGATATTTCACATTATCTTCCATTTTTTCATTCCTTTGGTTCTGTTTTATAATATCTTGATTTCTCATAAAATCACTAGCTTCCACTTGCTCCAATCTAATTTTTAAATCTAATTTTCTTCAGTGGACTTTTGGACCTCCTTTTCCATTTGGCTAATTCTGCCTTTCAAGGCATTCTTCTCCTCATTGGCTTTTTGGAGCCTCTTTTGCCATTTGAGTTAGTCTGTTTTGTAAGGTGTTGTTTTCTTCAGTGTACTTTTCAGTATTTTTTTGGGTCTCCTTTAGCATGTCATTGACTTGTTTTTCATGGTTTTCTGGTATCCTTCTCATTTCTCTTCCCAATTTTTCCTCTACTTCTCTAACTTGCTTTTCCAAATCCTTTTTGAGCCTGGGACTAGTTCATGTTTTTCTTGGAGGCTTTTGGTGTAGGCTCTACGACTTTGTTGTCTTCTTTAGGCTGTATGTTTTGGTCTTCTTTGTCAGCAAAGAAAGAATGCAAAGTCTGAGACTGAATCTTGGTGTGTTTTCACTGCCTAGCCATATTCCCAGCCAACTAACTGAACCTTTGAGTTTTTCAGTGGGGTATGACTGCTTGTAGACTACAGAGTTCTATGTTCCACGTTTGCAGGGGGAGGTGCCAGCTCTGCCACACCAGCGCTGCTCCTTCCCCAACCCCCAACCCGGACTGTGCTTAGATCTTCAGCAGGCATGTGCACTCCTGCTCTGATCCGCCACTTAATTCCTCCCACCAGGTGGGCCAGGAGCCAAAAGTAATAAGAGCTGTAGCTGCCCCACCGATCGCTGCCCCTGGGGCAGGAAGCCGAACCGTGAACTCCTACTCCCGCAGCTTTTCCCACTAACCTTCTCCGCAGTCTTTGGTGTTTGTGGGTTAAGGAGTCTGGTAACTGCCGCAGCTCACTGATTCAGGGCGCTAGGGCCCCCTCAGCCAGGCTTCTGGTCTGGATGGTCCACGTCATTCAGGCTGGGTTCTGCTCCACTCCGTTCCCAGCTCCCAGCTCCCAGCTCCCTGTTCCGTGTGGGATAGACCTCAACCAGAGACCATCCAGGCTGTCCTGGGCTAGAGCCCTGCTTCCCTTTGCTGTTTTGTGGGTTCTGCCAGTTCTAGAATTGGTTCAGAGCCATTTTTATAGGTTTTTGGAGGGACTCGGTATTGAGCTCACACTAGTTCCTGCTTACCAGTAGCCATCTTGGCTCCACCCCCCTACAGTTAAAATTATATTGTCAGCGAGAAAGGAAATGGACAGAAATTCCTTACATAATGACCTTCATGGAGCTCTCTTGGAACCCCATTCTAAGGAAAAAATTGTAAGATGCTCATAGCTAGAGCTCCTCCACAAAGGGGCAATGGGGGTCAACAGGACATTTTCGGTAACCCCCTCCCTTATGGCCCCTAGGTCTTCAGCCCCAGCCCCTCCTCCTGATCCCCAACCTTCCCAGGAGCACCCTCGTTTCCTGTGCTCCCCCTTCCGTGGCCATCCTGCTCTTTCTCTTGGTTTCCTGTAGTGTAACCCTTCCTCTTTTCCTGCCTCCTTCATGATCCAAGTCTCCTACCCTGCATCTCCTCCCATGTCCCCCTGCCCCCTTGGCAATCCCCTGCTCAGGTCCCAGCCAAGGGTCTTGTTGAGATGCCTCCCTATGTGGCCCCTTCCCCTGAAGGGACCCTTACTCAGGTTCTAGCCTCATGGCCTGCCCCTTTTTCAGGCCCTGCAGTATCAACCACCATGGGCCCTACCCCCGAGGCAACCCCTACTCAGATTCCAGCCTCAGGCCCTTCCCCCACGGCAGTACCTCCTCCACTAGCCCCTCTCTCTGAGGTGGCTCCTACTCAGGTCTCTTTGGTATCTCTCCCTCTGGCCCCTACCCTTCCTCAGGTACCAGCTGATCTCCCTTGCCAGCCAGATGCCCTGGCCTTGCAGTCTAATCTAGGTCAGCCGGCAGCTCCCAGCACCTCCCTCACCAGAAGTGGGACTTCCTATATCCCTCCCTAAGCTCCAGGTCCCACAGCACCTTCAAGTCTTTTTCCTCTGAGGGAAGTGCCTGCCTCCCCTACTGGGACAAGGAGAGTGCATGTTCCATTCTCCATTTCAGATCTCATTAAAATTAAAGAAAAACTGGGGAGATACTCAGAAGACCCCACTAAGTTTACTGAGAGTTTTAGGGATCTGTCCCTACAATTTGAACTTTCTTGGTGTGATTTACATATCCTTTTCTCCACCTGTTGTACCACTGAGGAGATGAGGAGAATCTGGGAAAAAGCCCAAAAATTTGGGGATAGTTTGGCTAGCAATAACCCCATAAAATACCTCCCAGGAACAGCTGCTGTTTCCACTAGTGACCCAGGATGGAATTATCAAAGGATTGAGGAGAGAGAAAAGAGAGACCATATAGTAATTTACCTGTTAGAAGGCCTAAGAACAGCATTTCAAAAGCAGATAAATTTTCAAAAAAAATTAGGGAAGTTACTCAGGGAGAAAAGGAAAACCCTGTTCTTCTCCAAGCCTGGCTAGTAGAAGCTATTAAGAAGTATACAAATTTGAATTCTGATTCTATTGAAGGGGTGGCAATACTTAACATGTATTTCATTAATCAGTCTGCCCCGAATATTAGAAGGAAACTGCAGAAATTGGCAATGTGACCCCAAACACCTCAGGCCCAATTACTGAAAATGGCTTTCGGAGTATTCAACAATAGAGACCTGGTTGCAGCAGAGGAACGAAAACGCAGGGAAAGAGCTAGAGACAGAGAACACACTCAATTCTTGGCTGCTGCCATGGCCAGGAAAGGACCCAAGGAGCGCCCCTCCAGGGAGCCCCCTTGAAAGCCCATTGGCTTGGGCAGTGGGGAAACTTGCTTTCAATGCCACAAGGAGGGTCACTGGCTTCAAGGAGTGCCTCCCTTGGGCGCCCCCCTGGAGGAAGCCCCCAGGATCCACGCCTCCAGAACCATGTCCAGCATGTAACCAGGAGGGACATTGGAGGAAGGATTATCCCTGAGGTTGGAAAAGTGGTAGAGCCCCCTCCCAGTACCCTGTCCTCCAGTCTTCTCAAGACTTGGAAGGAGGGGAAAGCCTGGGGCTTGGCTGTGCTCCTACTTTCTCCACCTCTCTCACCGAGCCCTGGGCAAAATCTAGGCAGAAGGTAAGGTTACCCATTCTTGTTTTAACTAGTTGCTCTGGCCCTACATGCCTCTCCACCCATCTGGTCATGGACATCAAGGATCTGTTATTTGAACACTCCTTCTCTTGCCCTGCCTCCTTGTTGGAAAGGGACCTGATGGTGATATTGGAAAGCCAATTCTCTCTAGTTAAACCTCATAACTCCCTTTTCTCTCTGTTTACCAGACCTCCCCATGTTCTCTCAGAGGTGTGGGAGAGGATTGAGCCAATTGTTTGGGATCAGGGAATTCCTGGGCAAGCTACTTCTGCCACCCAAGCCATAGTTCCCCTCCATTGCCTTCAATATCCAATTAAGCCCAAGGCTTTGGAGGGAATGAAACCATTAATTGCCACTCAAGGCCCTGATTCACTCCCTCTAGAGTGGGGCCCCTACCCAGCACAAGCTTTTGGGACTTTGAAAGCTAAACTGACCACCACTCCAGCATTAGCTCTACTTAATCTAGAAAAACCTTTCGCTCACTCTGCTGATGAAGGAGAGGACAGTCTTTGGGAATCCTAACCCAATCCTTAGGACCTGACCCCAAGCCAGTTGCCTGTTTTTCAAAACAACTAGATTCTCTGGCTGCTACAGCCATTCCAATTGAGGAAGCTTCTAAACCTCTAGCAGGACCAGCCCCTAGAAGCTCTGACTCCCAGAGCATCCTAGAAGCAGAGGGCTACCAGTGGCTAGCTAACTGCAGGCTCACCAAATATCAAACCTTGCTTTTAGATACCCCTGACCTAATTTGGATGTGCTACACACTCCTGAACCCCTGAAGCAGTGTGGTACACAGAGCAAGTGATTAGGGGAGCTAGGTATGAAATAGTCATCTTTAATAACCTCCAGGGAAATTGTCCTTTGTCTATACTCCTATAATGTCTGTTTGTTTGTTTGCTTAACCTCCTTGCTAGGTTTGTCTCCTCCAGGCTCCAAGTCATCAACTTCCAGATGACTATGTACTCCCTGAACTGGACCCATCAAGGCAGGGACAGCTCTACGCCCCTTGCCAGGAGGAAGCAGTTTCAGAAGCTGAGATCTTCATACCTGACCACAAAAGAATTTGGGTCCCATTTGTTTGAGGGGGGAATGATGAGGGCACAGTCTCTGGGAACCCCCTTTAATCTGGAATACAGCCTCTGGGAGCCCCTTGAATTCTCCTTGAATCTTCCAACTAGATCTGGCCTTCCCCAGAGACTATAGCCTCACATTATCATTAGGCCCAAATCTCTACCTAAACCTTGCCCTCTATTGTTACTATAAATATGCATGCCTTCAGTTACTTCCCAACCTTGATACTATCAGTATCCATGCCTTCAGCTACTTCCAACCCTTAATTCCATTCTCTTGGTCCTTGGAGTCTGACCTCATCTCGCCCTCCTTAGACTCCTCCTCGAAACCCTCCTGAAAGCCCTCCTCTAGTCACCCCAGACCACCCCTCAGTCCCTCCTACAATCTTTGTGTATATAACCTCCATCTTGCCTCCATGAAGGTGCTCAGGTTCAATCTAGCTCAGCTCAGATTCCATCTAGCTTAGCTCAGATTGAATCTGGCCTGCTTGCGAAAATGGGTGTCACAAACTGATGGGATTTCTTAAGACAACCCGTTATGGTGAATAAACTGTCTCTTTTCCCTTGGCAAAAAAAAAAATTAGATTGGAGCAAGTGGAAGCTAGTGACTTTATGAGAAATCAAGACATTATCAAACAGAACCAAAGGAATGAAAAAATGGAAGACAATGTGAAATATCTCAAAATAGATCTAGGAGAGATAATTTAAAAATTATTGAACTACCTGAAAGCCATGATCAAAAAAGAGCCTAGATATCATCTTTCAAGAAATTATCAAGGAGAACTGCCCTGATATTCTAGAGCCAGAGGGTAAAATAGAAATTGAAAGAATCCACTGATCACCTCCTCAAAAAGATCCCAAAAAGAAAACTCCTAGGAATATTGTTGCCAAATTCCAGAGTTTCCAGCTCAAGGAGAAAATGCTGTGAGCAGCCAGAAAGAAACAATTTGAATACTGTGGAAAGACAATTAGGATAACACAAGATCTAGCAGCTTCCACATCAAGAGATCAAAGGGTTTGGAATATGATATTCTGGAGGTCAAAGGAGTTAGGATTAAAACCAAGAATCACCTACCTAGCAAAACTGAGTATCATTCTCCAAGGAAAAATATGGATTTTCAATAAAATAGAGGACTTTCAAGCTTTCTCAGTGAAAAGACCAGAGCTGAATAGAATATTTGACTTTCAAACACAAGAATCAAGAGAAGCATGAGAAGGTAAACAATAAAGAGAAATCATAAGGGACTTACTAAAGTTGAACTGTTCTGCTTACATTCCTATGTGGAAAGATGATGTGTGTAATTCATGAGACCTTTCTCAGTATTAGGGTAGTTGAAGGGAATACACACACACACACACACACACACACACACACACACTACATAGGCAGAGGGCACAGGGTGATTTGAATATGAAGGGATGATATCTAAAGAATAAAATAAAAGCAAGGGATGAGAGAGGAATATATTGAGAGAGGGAGAAAGGGAGAGATAGAATTGAGTAAATTATCTCACATAAAAGTAGCAAGAAAAAGCAGTTCATTGGAAGGGAAGAGGGGGCAGGTGGGGGGAAATGAGTGAATCTTGCTTTCATCAGAGTTGAGTTGAGGAGGGAATAACATACACACTCAATTGGGTATCTTACCCCACAGGAAAGTAGGGGGAAGAAGATAAGAAAGAGGGAACAATACAAGGGAGGGCAGATAGGGGGAAGAAGTAATCAAAAGCAAACACTTTCGAAAAGGGACAGAGTGAAGGGAGAAAATTGAATAAAGGGGGACAGGATAGCAGAGAGGGAAATATAGTTAGTCTTTCACAACATGACTACATATGGGAGTGTTTTGCATAGTGACACATGTGTGGCTTATGTTGAATTGCATGGGCTTCTTATAGTGAGTGTGGAGGGAAGAGAGGAGAGAATTTGGAAATCAAAGTTTTAAAAGCAGATGCTCAAAAAAGTTGTTTTTGCATGCAACTGGGAAATAAGATATACAGGCAATGGGGCATAGAAATCTATCTTGCCCTACAAGGAAGTAAGGGAAAGGGGGAGGGGGAATAATGTGACAGAAGGGAGGGCTGACTGGGTAATGGGGCAATAAGAATATATGCCATCTTGGAATGGGGGGAGGGTAGGAATGGGGAGAAAATTTGTAACTCAAAATCTTGTGGAAATCTATGCTGAAAACTAAAAATAATATTAAATAATAAAGTATGGAATTAAAAAAAATAAAAAATTCAGAAGAGAGGGCACAGATAGGTTGATATAGTAAGTGGTAAAGATTTTAATTTACCTGGAGCATGGCATATTTCTATATTTTTCACCACCACTCCCCACTGTAAACATCAGAAAGGTATTGCCTTCTTTTAACATTTTGTCTTCCTTTATGTCCTAAATAGGGTTTGACATACAGTAGATAAAATCTCTCTCTGTGGGTGTGTGTGTGTGTGTGTGTGTGTGTGTGTGTGTGTGTCTTAAGAATCTGAATTGAAGTGAACTGAAGATAGTGACATGACCAAAACTATCTCTTTATCCAATATATAATTTTAAGCTCTCTGGACAGGGTGAGGGGATGAGGGTGACAGAGAGAGAACTCTGTTTTCTACTGATTTAAATCCCTAATAGTGCCTAGGGACTGGTCTTGGTCCATAGAAGGAAATCAAAAGTAGGCTTAATTATTAACTCCATGTTTCTGAAAGAATAATTGAGTGTATGCAGACCATCTAAACTGTTTTCTGGAGGTGGATGTGGACAAGTTTATTTTTGCTTTCATAAAATCTCAGCATTTTAGAACTAAACATGATCTTAGAAATCACCTATTGACAAAGTAGCAATAGTATTCATTGGAAAGTTAGGTTTCTTGTATTCTTGTTCTATGATTTACTACTGTGACCTTAGGCAAGTTACTTGCCTTCTCTTAGGGTCAGTGTCTTTATCTCTAAAAAGTAGAGAGCAGACTATGTAATCTTGAAAGTGTCAATGACTCTACCATTCTATGAAGCAGACTGCCCATTTCCATCTCTGTTTCATCATATCACAATTGTTTTTCTCCTTTTTTACCTTTCTGTCTTATGCTTATTATATCCTTCTAATAACTTGAGTACATTATTTCTCAAAACTGTATTTATCAAAATGGTTATATAGAAAGCAATTGTTTTAATTAAGTCAGCTTAAGTTATTTCATCTTCCCACTGCTGAAGATAAGGCATCACACTCCTCCGGCAAAAGTGCTGAATCCATCTAAGTCAATTTTTAAAGTCACTAAAGAGATTTGGTGCTCCTATTTCTGAATGGTTTGCCTCCATCCATTCTGTATTAACAGCAAGCCCTAAACTCTGTGCAATGCTAAGCAGTTTTACTAATGGCTGGTAAATGGGACTCTTAATATTTAATCTAATTGAGAACAACATTACATACTTAAAATTGAGCCAGTGATTATTTTCTCAAATTATCACACAACCTTAAAAAAACTTTTTTCAGTTTAATGTCTACATTTTTACAGGCCTGTCTTTAAGGAATGCAATCTTTAAAAACAAGTAACCTTTCTAATACTGTGCATTTAATTGAGATTTATATATCTTTATGAAGCATTAGAGTTGGGTGAGCTCTTAGATGTTAAAATATAGAACATTAGGGCTTGGAAAAACAGTAGAATGTAAAAGATTAGAGAATTTTTGCCCCATCAATAGACTTTTAAGATATAAAAGCCTCTATCACACAGACTGTTAGAGCTCAAAAGACCCTTAGGATATCTGACCTCAGTGCTCTGTCCTAGGCCCTCTTCTCTTCTCATTTGATAACGTCATCAGCCCCCATTGGTTCAGTTATCATCTCTTTGAGGATACTTCTCAGATGTGTATATTCAGTCCTGGGCAGTATAATGAAGCACAGTGCCATATTACCAACTGTCTTTTTGATCAACATGAACTGGATGCCCCCCAAACATCTTTAACTTAACATATACAAAACAGAACTTATTACCTTTCTCCCTGAAAGCTCCTCTGTTCTGAATTTCATATTTTACAGTCAAGAGCACCGACCATCCTGGCAGTTACCCACCCTCATGAAACTATCCTCTACTCCTAACTCTCAGTCACCCCATATATCCAATTCATTGCCAAAACTTGTCATTCTTCCTTCATATCTCTTGTATAAGTCCCTTTTCTCCACTCACATAGGCCCAACACTAGTTCAGATCCTTATTATCTTTCATCTGGGCTATTGCAATAGTCTTCAAATCGGTGTCCCTAACTTAAATCTCTCCCCTGCTCTAATCTACTTTAACTAAGCTGCCAACGTATTTTTTTTTTCCCTGAAGTGATAATGTTACTATATTGCTCAGTAAGCTCCAATAGCTCCCTATTGACTCAAGGATGAAATATTAAGACCTTTGTTCAGCATTAAAAGCTCTTTATAACCTTCCATTTTCCAAGCTTTCATATCATATATCCCACTCCCTTCCAATTTACCAACTATTAGCAAAATTACTTAACAGTGCACATATTTTAGGGCATTGCTTTTAATACAGAATGAATGGAGGCAAACTACTTAGAAATGGGACTATCAAATCTCTTTAGTGACTTTAAAAATTGACTTAGATGGATTTAGTGCATTCACTAGAGGAGTGAAATTGTTCCAACTGTACACAGTATATGACTATACACATATTTGTTAACTTGTTTTGCAGTTTTTGAGGAGGACAAATTTTAATTCAGGGATCAAGGAAGGCTTCATGGAGGAGGGAGCTTTTAAGCACTATCTTGAAAGATATGGGGGTGGGAAGAAATCAGATCGGGCAAAAGGAATTTTGTTAATAAAGTCCCAGATGAAAAAAAAAGCATTTAATAGGTTCAAGGGATAGAATAGATTCTAGTATGTTTGCAGTATAGAATACATATGGAAGAATAAGGTGAGATAAGCCTGGAGATTTAAGTGAGAACATGGAAAGACTTGAATGCCAGGCAGCACATCTTTGAGGAATTTTAGTAAGCAAGAAAGCTAATATGGGATTATGGGTGAGCAAATGTTATTCTAGTTTAAAAAGAAACAGAAGAGAAGGTGGGTTCTTCTCTAAGCCAATGAGTTTGACATCAATTCCTCATCAATTTCTAGAGCGGACTACTAAAGGGGCAGTTTGGGAGCACCTCAAACGAAGGCACCAGTGTCAAAAAAGCAACATAAAATAATTAAGAATTAATCTTTTTCAGATTGTTCTCCTTTTCTTTCTTCCTCTTTTTTCTTTTGGGGAAAGGGGACTGGGTACCTGTACTAGAAAAATAAGGTACTGTTGTGAGTATGGTTTAGCTGGAGTCAAGAAAGCTTTTTCAAAATCTCCAAAGATAATCCTGGAGACAAAGTAGAGAAATGTGAAATATGTGATACTATAGTAAGATAGATTCAGAATCTGCCTGAAGATTCCTTGCTAATAATTCTCAAAGATTTATCATATGAAAAGAAATACAGTAGGTGAGATTTTTAACTGAATATATGGTATAGGATTACTACAGTGATGGAAAGCCATCACTATCAGTCTGAATGATTCTTGATCCAGAAAGAATAGCATTTTTGAAAGGCTGGGGAACCTGAGATAACTTTTCAAATCTCTTTAACATGAATGAAGTAAGTTTAAATTATTTCCCAAAGCAAAAAGAAAAGCAAGCAATGTACAGTTGCAAGATCATAAGATCAAATATTTACAGCTGGAAGGCACTTGAGATATAATTTAGTCCAATCCCCCATTTCATGAAGGAAGAAACTGAGACCAAGAGAGACTAAATGATTTTTCCCAACATTACATAAGTAGTGAGTGACAGACAAGACTAAATACAGGTCCCTGACTCCAAATCTAGCATTCTTTCCAAAACATTTGTTGTCTCCTAGTCAGAGACTAGTCGTGATTGTGATGCTTGAAACTTTTGGTTTCAGAGATAGGGGTGAACAACGTTCACTTTTTTTCTATCCAAAGGAAACTTGGGAGATGATTACACATCAATATGTCGAGGGGGATTCTATCAGTGTGATTACTCTCTTCACTGGTGCAAAGTCTCTGAACCTTAGAAAATGGTCTTTGAAAAAGACAAACCAACAGTTCATCACCCTAGTAATGACTCTCTCTGAATTTGGCTAAATCAGACTTTCTGATGACACATATCATACATTACCAGGTTTACTCCCAAAGCCTTGGTAGGTTGGGAAGACAGGCCAAAATTGTGCTTCATAAACAATGCTTTTGGGAATGTAGTGTTACCCATGTATATTGACAAGGCATTAGAGGCAAAAATGATCATAGAATTTTGATCTTAAAGGTCTCCTCCAACTTTCTCATTTAACAGATGGGGAAACAAAAGGACATAAATTTGTCCATTGTCACTCAGCTCATGAGTACCTCTGAACCTAGGTCCTCTGACCCTAAACATCCATTGTTACTTTGATTGCAACACAAGCATCTATTACTTAATAACAAGCTCAAATTGTTCAGCAGTAGAAATCCCCTCTCCATCATACCCAACAAAGTACCTTTACTGTTACGCTCTAACAAGTAGTATCCTAGCCTCCTTAGGAACACCTTCAGTGTTGAGAATTGACTATCAAGGAAGCCCATGGCACTTTTACCCAATTCTAATTCTTAGGAAGCGATTACAATTGATTCATTCCTCAAACGGTAACAACAACAAAATTAACAGTCTAATATGTACATAATACTGTGGGACTGTTTTGAGTGTCATGGTTTTCTGACTGTTGTCTTAATTCGATTCAGAATTGGCCAACATGTTAGTGGACCAGTTTACCTATTGCTCGTTTCCACTCAATGTAGTTCCTGTCTTCATCCCAATTCCAGTCTTCCCGGGTCATACAATTAGTAGTATCTAAGTATGGCTTTGGACTCGGGACTTCCTAAGTCCAAGTCCAATGCTCCACCCTTTTCACCACCTCGCACAGTGCCTTGTGTATAGAAATGTTTATTTAATTGAATTATTCTTTATTTTCAAATGGCCCATCCCCAGGGTCCTTGCCTAAGATAAGAAAAGAAATCTTAAAGGCATCCAGTCTCATACAAAGTGCATGTGCACACACACACACACACACACACACACACACACACACACACACACGCAATCTTCCTAAAGGTAAGAGCTGTTTTTTTCTTCTTTTTCTTTCTGTCTCCAGACACTTGCCTTACTAGGAATATTAAAAATAATGCTTGATGAATTGAATTAAACCTTTACCTGTAAAGGCAGAAAGAATAAACAACTCTCATTTTACAGATAAGAATCTGAGGTTCTCATTGGTGAAGTTCATTTGTCTTAAATCACCCAATTAGTAACAGAGCAAACACCAGAGCATAGGTTTTCTGATCAAAACCCAAGAGCTATCTACTATGGTACTCTGGCTGAACATAATTTCATGTCAAGGAGGTAGAATGGATAATATGGCTTCTGTGATGAAATAACTTTTAAATTATGTTTGAAACGGTTTGTCATAATGAATATAATGATGGGGCTGGAGTGTGGAAGACTCCAACAGTTCAGAGCTTGCCTCCAAACTAGTTCTATTATCATTGGTAAATCACAGAACTTCAGTTTCCTTATCTGTAAAATAGGGACATAATAGCCATAGTGTCTACCTCATAAGGTTATTGTGGCATCACATAAATGTCAGCTATTATTATTAAGTATAAATGGCTGAAGGGAATCATTTTGAAGTACAGTATCTTCCACTTAAAAGGAATATTCATCTTCAACCAATTAACAAAATTCATTGATTGCTCAGTATCTGCTGGGCTCAGTCCTGGGAATTTGCAAATATAGAATTATATAATACATAGGAAAGAAAACTGAAATTAACTATACTTCAAGGCCGAATGTGGCAAATGTCACAAGAGATACAAACCAAGTTCCAAAGAGAATGCTCTAGCTAGAATAACCACAGAAGGTTTTTCTAAAATGTGATTTTCGAGCAAAGCCTTGAAGGATAGGGATAATCTTGATAGTGCTTGAGCGAGAAGAATTATTTAAGGAGGCGGCAATAGTGTCACCAAAGGTAGACTGAGGTAATGGAAACCCTGTCACATATAGTCATAGAATCATAATAATGTGGTGCTCAAAGCAACCCAATGATCCCTTTGAACTTAAGGTCATCTGGCAAAATCCCCTAAATTTTCATATAGGTAAATTGAAGTTTAGAGAGATTAGGGTTTAAATAACACATCAATTTAATAGCAAGACCAAAATTCTTATCAAAAGACTCTCAACTTCCAGTCCTGTGTTCATGCCATGGCAGAAAACATCTTTTATTCCTAGAAGAACAAGAGAACAGTTGGCCTGGTTTGGTAGACATGTGGGCCCATGTAGGAGAGCTATGGGAGATAAGTTTGATCAACTTTATTGAGAGACTTTTAATGCCAAACTCAGGGGGTGGTGTTTTACATAGTGGGCAGTCAGGATAACTGAGGCTTAGGAAACATGGCAAGTCATTGGTATGGAAAATATTGTTGCAATTATATTTTGTTCCAAAGGATTTCATATAAGTCCTTTGGAGAACTTTTTTTAATGTGTGTGTGTGTACAAAATATTATATATATATATATAGATATATATTTATATTATATATATGCATATATATATGTATGCATATATATGTGTATATATAACAATTATATCACATATTACATATAATGTTATATGTGTACAGTATTATATATAATGTTTTAGATAGATAGGTAACCTCATTCATGCTTGTACTTAAGTTATTAAGAAACCGACCCAGAGTATAACAAATAAAGATGAATTGACTCATACGAAATTTTCAGTCAACCTATTTGTGCTCTCAGAATATTAGAATACAGAACGTTGTGGCTGAAAGGGCTCTTAGGCACAGAATATTGGAACAAAGAACATAGACCACTGAAAATAGAAAGAATATTTGAACAGAGAATTTTAGAAATAGAAAGGCCTTTAGACATCAGTTAGTCAAATCTCTTAATTTTCTATGGAAAGAAACTGAGGCCCAAAGAGCTAAAGCAACTTGCATAAATAATCTATTGGGGCAAAATTATAATTAGAACACAAGTCACATAAACATACTCTGGGTGTTGCCTTTCCCTAATACCATGTTACCTACATGGAATTAAGTTATTTTCAAATACCCTTACTTCAAACAGGAAAAGCACTGTGACAGAACTAGTATAACAGAATTATAGGTTTTAACTGTGTTTTCTCCTTCAGTAATAGCAAGGCAAGAAATAAATATCACTCTATCTTAGACGTGAATAAAACAGTCAGGGTCAACAAGTTGCTTCAAAGAAAATACCCTATGATTATCCCTAAACATATTTCATCAGAAAGGAATCATAAGGGAATACTGACAAATATGAAGAGTAGCTAGGATACCTGGCTGCCATATTGGATCAGGGAGGGAGTGAATTGTAGAGGAAAGATTATTTCAGTCCTCATTCTAACTCTAATATTTGTGAGCTGTAGACTTTGGGAAAGTCATTTCACTTGTTTGAGGCTCAGATTCCTTGTCTATTAAGTGATAGTTTAGACTAGATAATCTTCAAGTGTCCTCCCAGCTCTGACATTTAGTTTTCAATGTTCTAACACTATGTTCTATAGCATCTTCTCAGCATAATAATTTCTGTAGTAGAGACCTTTCCAACTCTAACATCTATCATTCTTCCTACGAACAATGAGATTCTACGGCATAACAATAAATAATTGAAATCAACAAATAATTTGGAAAACTTCACAGCATCTAATACATTTAAATTTCTCTCCTTCTAAACACTCTTACCAATGCCAGTGGACAAATGGATTGGTAATATGCTATCTGGTTTTTCCTCTCTTTTTGTTGGTGGACAACAAAAAGCTGTGAGTTTGGGCGAATCACTCAATTCTTCTTGCCTCAGTTTCCTCTTCTGCAAGAGGGTGATAACAATTGCTTTGTCATCTCAAAGGGCTGTTGTGACAGTAAAGAAAATAATGTTAAAGTAGGTTGAGAGCAATAAAGTTCTAAAACATGTGAGCTATGCTTTTTTATTTATAACATTTTATGTTCTTTGGATAGTGACGAAGGTTCTTGAGTCTAGAAGGCCTACAACTAAGTAAAATGTCTGAAGATCCTGGCTATCTGAAACCTCATCAAGTCATCGAAACTTTGGCCCAGGCAACTCTCTCAAACTACAAATTGAAAAATAGGTACAGATCTGTATTAGCAGAGGGGTTTTCCTCACCATTAAGCTCAACACACTAATGAAGTCATGCTGGTGATTTTACCAGGCATGCAACTGTGTATGTTAATTATAATTAATCATAATTATTTATTAAGTATTATTATATTAATTATAGTGTTTAATTGTATTATAATTATTATCATGTTTTATGTAGAAATTGAGGTATGGATCTTTGAACTGTTAATTACATTGCACATAATTATTTCTGCTATTTATTAATAGTTAATGAGAACAGAGGAAAGTAAGTTTCTCAAGGGCATGGAATCATGCCTTCTGATCTGGTATCCCCAACACCCTTGCACAGTGCTTCCTGCAGACTTACTGAATCAAACCAACAACAGTTACAGTTCGTGGTAAATGCCCTGCACTTATTTCCAACACTGAACAAATACACAGATGACTCATTAACTGAGATTAATAATCACACTGTTGAACAATAGTGATTTTTGCCTCCTTGGGAGAAGAAACTAATATCTTTTCCCTCTTCCTGGATGGATCTTTTATTGTTTCAATATGTGAAGAGCTATTTTTCAGGTTGATAGAAACCATCAAATGTATTCAATTATGGATTGTATTTTAGATGTAAAGTTAATGTGGGTCACAGGAAGATAAATTCTGATGTTGCTACTAATTCGTCACAGAGGGGAAAAAAGTTCACTGATGCAAAGGATTTTTTTTCTGTATCGCAAAACATATCAGCAATAAAGTTTTCTGTTGCCTAAGTAGAACAGGGATTTTCTTTTGATGGACAGATTAGGAAAGTACTCCAATTATTGGGCAATATTATACTAACTGCACCAAGCCTTCCTTAATTCCTTAGTCAATTGAAATTGATTGGCCTAAACAAACCATACTGGAGAAGTATAAAAGTGTGTACTGCCCAGTCTATGGCTTGCAGTTGAAGGTCCCTCTCCTTAAGGGAGCATAGCAGTACAGCTATTTCTTGGACAAATGCTAGAAGTGGACCTAGGTACAATCAGCTGGGGCCATAGTTAAAAAGGGGAAGTAAAGCAACATAAAAAAGTGAATTCATATTGATGTTTTGTTAAAAAAAAAGTGGAAGAAGACCTTCAGAGTATTACAAGGCAAGTCTACAATTTCTTTTGTATTTCAGAAAGGAAACTAAGACCTAGAAAATTTATGTGACTTGCTCCAAGGTCACTTCAGTAATTAGAGGCAAGAGCCCTGAATTCAAACTCCAAATATGGGGATAAAAAACAAACAAACAAACCTTAGACCTATAATAGAAAAGGATACACAAAAGATACTAATACACAAGATGGTAGAGCCAGAATCCAAAAGGATCTGGAAAAGTTAAATCATTGGAATGAAGCTGGTAATGTGACTGATATTTACTTGGTTTTGGAGTTCACAAGTAGAAGAAAGGGGAGGCATGGGGAAGTAGTAGTTGTTTGAAGATAATCTGATCATTAAATACACTGTAAGCTCAAAACAAGCCAACAGTGTGATTTTTTTTTGCCAAAAAAGGCTAATGCACTCTTGGACTACATTAAGATGGGCACACCTTCCCAGAACAGGGAGGCGATAGTGTTATTGTACTGTATCCTGATTTGCCCTCTTCTTGGGTATAACATTCAGTCCTCAGTGGTACAGTTGAAGAAGGCCATTGATAAGGTGGAAAAGAAGGCAAGTATAATGATTAAGGGTCTGGGATTCATATCGTATAAGCAGTGTTTGAAGGAACTCAAAAAGAAAGACTGGAGTTGTGCATGCAGGGTTGATAACTGTCTTCAGGTATTTGAAGGGCCATCTCAGAGGAAAAATCAGACTTGTTTTTTTTTTTTTAGCTGAAGAGGGTAGAACCAGGAACAATAAGACAGAAAACTGAAAAGAGTCGATTTAGGCTTAATGCCAAGAAAAACAAAATTACAGGTCTCAAAGTAGAATTGGTTCTCTCAAGAGGTAGTTGGTTCCCCCCCCTCTCCCTGAAGGGCTTTGAGGAAAGGCTAGATGATCATGCGTTGGTCATGTTATAGTAGGAATTCCTCTGTGGACTGGCTGGACCAGATGGCTGCTACGATCCCTTCTAGCTCAAATTCTATGATTCTCTGATGGAGGATATGAACAACTAAGAAAAATGAAACAGGCCTATGCAAGGTGGGGCATATATCAGACAAAGTTCACTAGGATTATATGGGCACTGTTGACAAAGAGATTGATAAAAACTAATTTTTGTTCAGTCCTGACTCATAGTGATTGGGGTTTTCTTGGCAAAGATACTGAAGTGGTTTTGTCATTTCCTTCTCATTTTACAGATGAGGAAACTGAGGCAAGCAGGGTTAAGTGACTTGTCGAGGGTGACACTGGTAATAAGTGCCTGTGGCTGTATTTGAACCCAGATCTTCCTGACTCCAGGCATGGCATTCTATTTATTTTGTCACCTAGCAGTCCTAATAATAAGTAAAGTAAGGTAAAAAAAGTGAATTGATATCAAAGTTTTGTTAAAAGAAGCGGAGGAAGACCTCCAGAGTCTTCTTCTTCCTTGCCAGACAAGGCAAGTCTACTATTTCTTTTGTGTTTCTAAAAGGAAACCAAGACCTAGAGAATTTGTGGGATTTGCCCAAGGTCACTCCAGTAATTAGAGGCAAGAGCCTGAATTCAAACTCTAAACATGAGGATAAAACAAACAAACAAGCAAAATAAAATTGTAGTATCTACCTCGAAGTTTTTCTGTGACGGTCATATTAGGTAATAGACAGTGTGTCCCAAAAGTTTTAGTGCAGTCTTTGACCTCGAATAGCTTAAACTGAGCTTACATTTGAGATATTCTGCACATGAATGTATTTCTTGCAATATGAAGGTACTTTCCTGATTCTTCCAATTTTCAGTTTTCCATTTTCCAAATATTTTGTGTTTGCTTATTTAATTATCTATCTACATGGTCTTTCCACCCACCCATTCTCTCTTGACTGGCAATCCTGAGGGTCTTCCCCTCCCAGTTGTTTGTTTTTTTCTCTTTTTTCTCATTAAAGGGGTCATCCCTTGACTAACATCTTAAAGAGGGCCTATCACTGAATGGGCGTTACCCCACTCAAAGTGAAAACCTGAAAAGGCCTTAGCCTGAAAGTCTCCCAATGCATCCTAGGCCATCTCCAGCCATCCTGTTGAATATCAGGCCCCTTGACCCACATGGCTCTGGATGAAACCATGAGGCTGGTGACCTTGCACAGCCCTCTCTCATTCAACTCAAAGTCAACTGCAAGTCATGTCATCACTTCCCTGATGTCATGTTCCTCTTTGAGAACGACGAAGAAACACAACAACCCTAGCACAACGTAAGCTCCTTGAGAGCCAGGTTCCTTTTGTTATTATCTTTGTATCACTAGTGGCTAGTAAAATTTAGGTATGTAATAAATGCTTGTTGAACTAGTAGGGAATAAAAAGAAGATGATTGCATTATGGAGGCAAAACACAATATGGAAATACACTATCCTAACTATGGGCTTAACCTAGGTAAAAAATTGCATCTAAAATGAGGTAGTGATCTATTTTCTCTGGGGCAATATAAAAGTTGTCTCACACAAAAGTAAAATAATATTATAGAAAATGAGATTTTGGACTAGATTATCCCTAAAGCCCCATCCTTTGTTACTCTATGATATTTTCATAAATCATATCATGAGCATCTTTAATCTGTACTAATATCAAAATCTGAACTAAGTTTTTGTATTTCCAATAAAGTTGCCTTTTAAATCCCCAGTTCAACTTATAAAATCAGATTAGTTCAATCTTAATATACTTCAGCTAGGAGGAATCTTTGAATGTAAAATGTTAATAAATAGAATATAGTGTGTTACAGCTGAAAGGGACTTTTATAGTGCTAGGGCATCAAATCACAGACCTCAGCTTTTAGCTAAAAGAGAACTATCATAGTGATATGTCAAGGGGAAAAGAAGAAAAAAAATCTATATTTTTGCTTTTGGAGGGGGATCTGATAGGAACAAATGCTACCTACCTCTTTTCACTTATCTCCCCCAAAAAGAGTGGGGAGTTGATAGAAAGAAGGGCTATTTTCCAATTTCTAATCCAGAAAAAAGCCTTGAGGGATACTACAATTCTTTACAGATTTGCATTGAACTGAAAAGAGAAGATTTCTGATTTCTTAATATAAAACTCTACCACAGAGTCAAGGGAAAGACATTCCTACTGGTAAATATTGCCAAGTCTTCAACTTCTGATGAATAGATTTCCCAAAATTACCCTCCTATTTCTAAAATGCAGATTCAAGCATTTGTGAATAAAGTTAGGGTGAATTAGTTCTCCTGCTGTGCTTCAAAAAAAGAAATGTACTGTATAGGATGTAGATGACAGCCATACAATAGATGGGTATGGGCCCAAGGATATTTCTGTCCAATTTAATTCTGAATTCAGATTTAGAAGAAATTATCATTGGGGTGAAAGAGGGTTATTCATTCAAGGTTAACTGCAGGAGAATTCTATGGTATACTCATAGAGCTAAGGAAAAAGAAAACCTTGGAGATTATATCATCTTCCTGTCTCTCTATCTCTGTTTCTCTCCATCTCTCTCTCTCTACTTCTCTCTCTGTCTCTGTCTCTCTCTGTCTGCCTCTCTCTCATTTTATATAGTATTATTTTACTTTGGTGTGAGAAAACTTTTATATTGCCCCAGAGAAAATAGATAACTAACTAGTTTGTAAAATATTTGTGTAAACTTTGTCTAATTGTTTCAATGCTCTCTGAGACTAAATGACCTCAGACTTACCTTTCTATTCTAAGTTTCATGACTTTATGTTGTATTCTGTTAAAGAAAATCATTCTCTTCATTGTGTTTCTAATCAATTATTCAATTAACAGACATTTATTAAGCACCTATTATGTGACCTTCTCTTGCCTCAAGAAAGGTCCAACTGCCAAGAGAATATGGTTTTGTATACCTGAAATTTGGAAGAGACAAAAAGTCCTAATCTGCTTGGAACATGTCTATGAATAATTTAGAAGTTCAAAGTTCTTCATATGGAGTGTCATATACCTCCTAGCTGGTGGTGAATTGATGCCACCTTTGGTATTCCTCAATGACTTACTGAGGTAAAAAAAATATGAAGATATTTATTAGTACCTATCTTTCTCTCAAGAAAGAGCCCAATGACTCTTAAAGATCTTAAACTTTTGAGAATGGGCACAGTTGGAGAAACCCTAGAATATCACTGTGGAAGATATATGAAAGATGTATTACAAATTGAATAGATCTGAAAAGTCTAGGAGACCCATTGGGGGCTATTGCAATATTCAAAAATAAATTAAAAAATGAAGATGAAACCAATTACTTTTGATTAGTTTGATTTATTTTTAGTTTTATTATAGGATTAAGGTCCCTTCTTTAAGAAAAGCTAACCCTGACAGCTGAGCTCCCATAAGTATTCTCTTAAGTCTGGGTTTCCTATAGATTTAGTGAATAGATTATAGGACTTTGTCATTTAGTAGCAGATAATTTAGAGTAAGACATATATCTTTGTATGAATAAAATAATCATAGTATTGTAAGATTCTTTTTAAAGGCCAAGTGCCCCTTTCTGGCAGCTGGAGAAAAGTGTGTTGACTGAAGATTAAGTTTCTCTGATCTTTTTTTCCCCCTTGCATTGGCGGTGAAGACTAAATTGAGCAATATAATCTTGGCACCTGGAAGTGGGGAGGCTAACTGCTAACTACAAACTACAAGTTTGCCTTTAAAGTGAGTTTTCTGGTTACAAAAGGCAATAACCTGTAGGACAAGGTCTTCTAGAGTAATCTCACTTTGACATCTAAATGTTGCCAATAATACGGGTTTGGGTGAAGAAAGCCTGGAAGAAGTGAATTAGTAGTCAGATGAGCTGTCTTGTCCAATTGAATTATATTCAAAACAAATTTCCTATTTGTTTTATTCCTTTTTTCATTATAAAAATAAGCTCATAATTCACTCCATTGTCATTAATTACCCATGATTTAGTTTATCTGAATTAATGGTAACCTGTAAGCATTTGACAATACAGGGACTAGGCCTCAAAGGAGAGACTGCCCGGAGGCATATGCATAGAGATGTCACCAAGGGAGTCTAGAGAGGGGAAAAAAAGAGAGACTAGGATGGGGAGTTGGGTTATAACCTCATTAGAGGTAGAAATGTGGATGTAAAAAAAAATGTCATATCTTTGTGGATGTGAAATTTCTTGGAGATCCTAGTTGTGAAATATTTTAATTCTAATGTCTAAGATGGTAGGGTATGGCTTGGCTCAAAAACATTTAAAAGGCAATTCCTAAGCAATCTTGCTTAGAGATGAAGGGATCAATGATGCATAAAATGCTATAATTTAAATGTTTTATAATTCAATCACCGTATCTTGCCATTGAAGAAACAGGAGGTCAAGGTCACTTGCTTAGAACAAACACAGAGCTAGGACTTCTTCACCCAAGTCCAGTTCATCATCAGGTCTACCCTATCTTCCAATGCAATGTGATATTAATTTAATTTAATTTTTAATTTGTTTTTTGTTTTTTAATTTACTTTTTTATTTTTAGTTTACAACACTCAGTTCCCTAAAATTTTTGAGTTCCAAATTTCCCCCCCTCTTTTTCTTCTGTCCTTCCCCCCAAGATGGCATGTAACCTGATATAGGATATACCTTCACATTAAACTGATTTACAAAATAGTCAAGGTGTAAATAAGAATTATAACCAATGGAGTGAGCCATGAGAAAGAACAAAACCCAAAAAGAAGGGAAAAAAGAGAACAAATAGTTTGCCTCAATCTGCATTCAGATTCCATAATTCTTTCTCTGGATGTGGATAACATTCTCCATCATGAGTCTTTTGGAGCTGTCTTAGAACCTTGTATTGCTGAGAAAAGCCAAGTCTATCAAAGTTAGTCATCACAGATACTGTGTGTCTATAATCGTGTATAATGTTCTCCTGGTTCTGCTCCCTTCACTCAGCATCAGATCATGTAAGTCTTTCCAGGTTGTTATGAAGTCCATCTGCTTCTCATTTCATATGGCACAATAGTATTCCATTACATTCATGTGATATTAATTTTAAACAATTTCCTGGGCATGAGTCTTGTTGATGAATACTACTCGTCGTATGGCCTAATGGAAGTCATATAACCTCTTTAAGCCTCAATAAACACTAAATGGTTCCTAATATTTCTTCCAGATCTTTGATCCTATGAGGGAGTGAGACTATTTGGATCATAAGACCTCTGGAGTCCTTTCTGTACAGCTGTAAATTGTAGAATCTGAGACCATCCCTGACCTCATTTCTTTATTTCCCTCATCAAATCATGCCTGTCCTGAGCTTTATTTCCTCTGGGTTCTGCTCTCTGCTTATGCTAATCTGATCAATTAATTCAAGTTAAGGAGCTCCTGGCTGACAAAGGCTTACTGTGTTGATTTGGCTGGTTTTACGAAAAGATTGAGTACAAAGGAGATTTCAGCTCCTAGAGCAGGTCTGGTTGGGATGCTCCAATGATGTGGATTTCAAAGATTGGAACAGCAAACCTGACCATGGGCCATCCTGGGGCTATGCAGCAATGCAGGGAAACTTGGCACCAGGACCTCTGTCAGAAGGTAGAAAACTATTCCTCAGGCAGCTCTAGCTTAGTTTATCCTTTGAGTGAAGAGGTATTTCAAAGGACCTGCCAGGGAATCAGAGAGCAAACACTAATTTAAAACTTAGGATGCATATCAGCCATATCAACTAGAACTGTAAATACCTTTAGGCAAGGACTTACCACTTACTCTTTCCATGCTAGAATAGGTCTATATAATTGGAAACTCTATTATTAGTAGTGTTATATATTATATAGGTCTATATAATATGATATAATTATATATAATTGTATATACATAATTCTAAACTAACATTATTAGTAGTTTTACTATATATATAGTATTACAATACATATATATGTATATATATGTGTGTGTGTGTATATATATATATATATACATATATACACAGAGAGAGAGAAAGAAAGAGAGAGAGAGAGAGAGAGAGAGAGAGAGAGAAGAGAGAGAGAGAAAGTGTTACACTAGTGGGTTGGTATGGTCATAGGATATAGGTAGAAACTAGGTGCCATAGTTTTATAGTGATGACCTTAGAGCAAGGAAGACCTGACATAAAATGCTGCCTCAGTCACATACTAGCTTTGTCATCCTGGATAAGTCACTTAACCACTCATCCTCAATTTTCGTTATCTTTAAAATGGAGATGACAACAGTATCTACCTCTCAGAGTTGTTGTGAGGATTAAAGGAAATACCAAATGTAAAGTAATTTACAAAGAGGAAAGCACTATAGTACTGTTGTTGTTTTGTTTTTATTATCTGGCTAGAGTAAATCAATCCAATAAGCAGCATTGGCAAAGCATATTCTCCATTCCAATCATTGGTTTGGGTACAAAGCATGAAAACCATGAAAGCAAAAAACAGCTCTTTTCCTTGAGGAGATTAAAGTCTAACCAGGACAACCTCACATGGAAGGTGATATGTAAGCTGAAACATGAAGAAACCTAGGAACTGTGAAAGTAATGAGTCAGTAATGAATAGAAGGGTCCCTAATGATCATCTTACCCAACTAATTTATCTTGTAGAAGAGAAAATTAAGACCAAGATTTTCCCAAGGTCACACATATGATAAAAGGTAATTCTAATATTAAAGGGAATGATGGATGTAAAAACATTATGTGTGGTAGTAGACCTTATTGCTATGATAGGATACCTCTCTCCTCAGGAATGCATTACTGCCCTGGAGGACAGGATGTGGCTTAAGTGTCCAAGGCAGGTGTTTGGGGGAAAGATTAAGAAGGGATGTTAAAATTAGAAAACTCCCCACAAAACAGGTACACATTAGCATCTCCTGATAGTAATAGATGGGAGGAGAGGACATGAGAAGTGGATGGGCATATAGGGGAATTTGGAAAAGGGATAAAAATACCTTTTGAATTAAAGTAAATTTTGAACAGTAGTAGATTAAGAAACCTGGGTATGCAAAGGTTCTAAGACTTTGAAATCTCTCATACCCTCTCTAATCTCAGTAGTCCTCCAATTTGAATTTGGAGAACTACCTTGTTCTTAGAAAATTATTAGAAGGGCCCAAGGAAATGGCTGATGTCAAGTAAGTACCAAGTCCTTTCTCTCTAATTTCCCTCCAAATTATTATTTATATAATTGTAAAGTAGTCCCCTTTTCTGATTGTGACAAATTTGTGGATTAAAATGAAGAGGCAGAGACAACTGTGTGAGAAACAATGAAACAGCAATTGTTCAAGGGAAAGAGGAAAGAAAACTAATGTGTCCTATTTCTCGGTATGTAGTTTATATATATTTGACATGGGTATTTGAAGACTGACCACTGGAAAACTCTCATGTCTAGAACTATGTGTTGACTATGGAACAACCATGTATAATCTAGTTTTGGCTTTGCTTGAGGAAATGTAGATCTTGGTTTCTCACAGTAAGAAAGAGGGGAAGTCATTTCACAAGTGACTGTACTTTGGAAGAGTTGTGTTGATCAAGATTAGACAGCCCAGTGTGTCTAAAAAGAGTTCTAAAATATGGGTCCAAGAAACCATCTCAGAGTGAGGCCAAAGAAGTAACACAGAACCTCCAGTTTCATTGGTTGCTTAGAGGAATTGATTGGAAGAAAATTTTTTTTCTTGTTGGAAGAGTTGATTGGATGAAAATGGTGCTGCTTAGAGTTGCTGAGTACAAAAAAAATAACATTGCAGATTAAAATAGTTCTCTCTCTCTCTCTCTCTCTCTCTCTCTCTCTCTCTCTCTCTCTCTCTCTGCAAGGTTCTATTTGTTTTGGTTTTTTTCCTGAACTGCCATGTACTAACTGAGAAGTGGAAATCGGTTAGAGACTAAATGATGAAACAGTCCTGAAAGAGTTGGGCAGATCCCAGGATCAAGGAAATTGGTTTTGCTGAAAGAGCTTAGCACTTCATCAGAGACCAGCCAAAGGAGCAGACCTGGAAGAACTCTGCAGTTTCCTAATTCTTAGGGATTTTGTTTTGTTGAAAGTGCTTAATATTGCCTCAGAAGCCATGATGAGTAGTGGTTTAAGTGACGTAGCCGGCAAAGATGTGGTCTCACTTGTCTAATTGCTGTCACTTAGTTATCTGAAGGAATGGGCTGTCCTATTTTATGTTGCACAAATATCCATGAGATTCAGAGAGGTCAAGGAGTTGACAAGACATTTTCCTCACAATAACCTTACCGGATAAGGAGTGAAATTATTATTGTACCCATTTTATCAACGAAGAATCTGGCACCAAGGTGTGGCGATAAATGTTTGACAATTGGCCTCTCTGAAAATGCATATAGATTTCAAATTTAATGTCTATTTTTAACATTTTTCCATCACTTTTTAAAGTCGAGGCAATCAACAAAATATCAAGCCCTGATTTACAGCATTTGCCAATCCCCATGTATGAAAGCACACAACTTAAAATTTAACAATTTTCTCCCATAAATCCCCAAAATACCCCTGTGGGACACTCAAACATGCCAAGGGACTTATTCACAGTCACATGGCTAATTAGTTGGAAGGGTCAAGACTCAATTTGAGGTTTTCTCATTTCAAATCCAGTGTGCTTTCAACAACACGATGATGATGATGATGATGATGATGGTGATGATGATGATGATGACGACGATGACGACGGCAATGGAAGAAGAGGCTGAAGAGAAAAACCGTGAAAACCTTTTGACTTGACTTTATAGTACTCTATATTCACTGATTTTCATCAATTTAACAAGGGGTTATCCAGTTAAGCTATCATCTCAGAATTCCTTGATTAGTTAACCCCTAACTATTTAAAGTTTCTTTCCTGAAGCATTCATATTTTATTCAGGAAGCATGTGTCTAAATCTGTTTTCCTCGGACATTACTAATTACTAAGAAAAAAACATTTTTAGTGAGATTATATAAAAGGAGTATCCTTTGTCAGACCATTAGACCTGATTTAAGGGTTGAAAAATTGGTCCATTATAAGAAATTCTCTACTTCCCCAATTCTCTCCCAGTTTCCACCCCCATTTCCCCAACACATACACAATACTCACAGAGAGACATACCTACTCACAGACACAGAGACACACAGATACATACACACACATATGTACACATAAATATACAGACACACGCATATGTACAAACAGGTACATAGGCACACACACACGGCATACATATCATTCTTCTTTGACCCAAGGACTACAAAATCCATGAATGCAAGGACAATTTTTGACTTTGCATTGCCACAACTTATATCACAAATTGACCTATGTTCCTTCTTTTCTTGCCTCCACATTGGTGGCTGTGCACTGGACTTTCTTCCCATTGGAACTGAAGTCCCAAGGTTGCTGGTTCTATATCTGTGGGTGGCTTCCCGGGTCTCACAGTGCTTTTGTCCCATTGTCTCTCTTTACACTTCAACTAAATTAGTCTTTTAAAGTTGGTTAAATTTGCTTATCATGTTGTATTTGCTGGAAATGTTTTGTGAAGCTTGTCCCAGACAACACAAATTGTTCATTAAAATCTCTGGCTTTGGAAAAAAATCCCTGGTCACCTCCAAGCTGGGATGAAGCATTGGGAAAAAAATGGTGTATTAATTATTTTGGTGATAATAAGTCCTCTTATTACCACAATAATATCAGTTTAGATTTATATGTGGCTTTAAAGTTACATAGCAGTTTTGTATATATTATCACATATTAGCTCAAATAAAATACAGTGATGTATGAATATGAGCCCTTTGTGGATATGGGTTATTGTGATGCCTGTAATTTTCTGAGTGAGGCCACTGCTTGTGAATGAAATATGCTCTCTGCTGAAGCCAGGCTACCAGGTGCCAGGTCTACAGGTAATGAACTATCTCTACATATTCAGAAGACACTGTTCACCTGTTGGCACTAGGACTTAATTTCTTTAATTATCAACTAAAATCCTACCTCCTATAGAAAAGCCTTCCCTTCCACAACCCCTCAGTGTGTTCCCTGTTAATAATTTTGTAATAAATAATCAATATTTTGTTGAGTTTTTTGGCGGGGTTTGGTCTTACAACATGACGAACATGAAAATGTTTTGCATGATTACACATGTATAACCTATATTGAATTGTTTGACTTTTCAATGAGAAGGGCTTGGGAGGGAGGAAGGGAGAGAATTTGGAACTCAAAGTTTTAAAAATGAATGCTAATTTTTTTACATGTAATTGGGGGAAAATAAAATACTAAATACATTTAAAAAAAGAATAAATCTAATTTCACAATAGTTAAAGTCAATTCCTTCATAATCTGTCCTAAGTGATAATCCCATATAAAGCTTGATATATATACACATATATATATAATATAGATAGATACACACATATATACATACATATGTATGTACATATATGTGTATATATGTGTGTGTATATGTGTGTGTGTGTGTGTGTGTTTGTTTCTCATTGCTTCCTTCATTAGATTATAAACTCCTTGAGGACAGGGGCTGTCTTTTGCCTCCTTTGGCAATCCCCACTATCCAAGGGCACCTTCTTGTTTTTGCACACAGAAAGTGATATTGCCTTCATATCTGAATCTTCTATTTATGCTCAGAGTTTCTCCAATAATACTTGCTTTCTTGATGATCTTCAAACAAGACAATCCATCTCCCAACTAAAGGCATCTTCGTTGTCTGTCCCTCAAGCCTATGTATAAAACCCAAGCCTAGTAAGCACTCTTCTCTCACCTTGGCTTCTGCAATTCCCTGGCTTCTTTCAAGTGTCTGCTCAAATTCGACCTTAGGTAAGAGGCCTTTCCTAAGCCCAGTGCTACTGCCTTCCTTCTGGCATTGCCTCCAATTTATCCTGTATACATCTGGTCCGTACACAATTGTTTACATGTTGTCTTCTCCACTAGAATGTGAGCTCCTTCAGAACAAAGACCATTTTTGCTTTCTTTATATCCCCAAGTGTTTAACACAGTAGCTGGCACATAGTACACTCTTCATAATCACTTGTTGACTTGACCTCTCTTCTCTTTCCCCATACCTTCCATTTTTGTCCCTAGTTGTGCCTGGTAGGGGTAGAAGAGCAGAGACAGAGGGAAAGAGGATCCTGCTGATTACAAAGTTGAGATTGATTCTTCCAGCTGACAATTAAGAGTGGGTGGATTCCTATTCATGGAGTCATTAAATAAAAAACTAGATGTAAAATGTTAGAAAATGAGTAATAATACTAGGAATTCATGCTAATATAGTGCTTTGCAGGTTACAAAATGAGAATGCTATATATGAAAAGGATATTCCCTCAAATTACAGGTGATGAAAATGAGACTCAGGGACAGAAAGGGATGTGGAGGCCTTATGATCTCTAGACCATGAACACATATGTTATTTAATTAAATTCATATCACAGGCTAAAAAACCTGGCAAGATTGTATCTCCATTCCTCATTGAACAACAAACATACATACACACACACACACACACACACACTCACCCATTTTTTCATAAAATTGAACAGGTAGGAACAGGTATGGTGGTTCAGTGCAACCCCATTTCCAGCAGTTACTTGAATGTCTTCTGATCTAACAGATATGGAAAATGCAATCAAGAGAAGGAAAATGCTGGACAGGTGGTAAAGGAAATATAATTTTGGTCACAGGGGTGTGGCACCTATGGCTTTAAAGCCACATGTGGTCTTCTAAGTCCTTAAGTGAGGTCTTTTGACTGAATCCAAATTTTGTTCTGTAAAATTTGGATAATGAGACTTTGTATAAGATTCAGTCAAAAGGCCACACTTAAGGACCTAGAAGGCCACAGGTTCTTCACACCTGGCTTAGGGGAAGCCTGCATCCTTATGAGGGCCTGATTAAATGAGAAATGGGAAATTCTCATCATTTCAGTCTACCCCACCCCACAGTTTTTCATGTAAATCAGCTCATTTGAACATGAAATTCCAGTTTCAGCAAATGTCTTTGTGAGGAAAGGACTTTTTTTTTTTGAAAAGAACACCTGTTCCCTAATCTTCCCAGCTGACACCACAATCTGGGCATATTCTGAATTTATTTGCTAATGCATTAGGCTTCTCAGGGATTTGGACTTGAAGCTCCAGGGCTCCTGGATTTTGTTCTAAGCTTGGCTCCCCTTCAGCTGTTGGATGGTGTGTAAAGCACAGGCATAGCAGCTCTAAGAGTGGATCACTGGTTGTTCCCCAAATGGAAATTGTACAGAAATAGAATCAAATCCTAGAAATAACCAGGCATGCTAAGCCTAAATATCCACAAACAATCCATCCTCTGATTCCCATAATGAAGATGAGGCTGGAGCCACTCATTTTCCACATGAGAGAAGTGAGCATCACTAAGATAATTCCAAACGAACCCTTTGGTTGCCGAATAATTATTGCTTTGTTTCACCTCTATTCAGTCACTGCTATTGTCCAACCTCAGTTACTTCATCTGTGGAAATGGGATGGAGGCAGGGGTCAATTAAATAAGGATTGAAGTCCCTTCCACTACCTCTATGATTTTATGAATATATAATATCTCCAAATGTGATATTTAAACCAAAACCTTTTGAAGCTTCATTTACATAAAAGGAAAGAAACTGAGGCTGAGGAATGGTGAGTAATCGATCAAAGGTAAATACATGTGACTTCAGCCAGTTGTAAATAATGTTAATCATAGCAGTCTGCATTTATATAGGACTTTAAAAATTGCTCAAGGAAAAAAAAAACATGCAATGCAGGTAATGGAAAGATCATTAGAGTTGAAAGCAGAAGACCAGGTGTTCCATTTTTCTCTAGGGCTTCCTCACCTGGCTTCCAGCTTCAGCTCTGCTGCTTTCAGGCTTCCTGGCAGTAATTAAGTCACTAAAACTCTCTAAGTCTCCATTTCTTCATCTAAAAAATGAGAGTAATAACATTTGCCCAACCTATTTCATCTTTCTTTTTTTCTGTTTGATCCTTATAATGAGACTGTATATAGGTATTATGATATTCATCTTATTCTTACTGTTCAGTTCTGATCTTTTTTTACAATCATTATTTATTTAATATTTTTAGTTTTCAGCACTAAATTTTCAGAAGAGTTTGAATTACAAATTTTCTCCTCATTTCTACCATCCCGCCCAGATATTGTGATTGCCCCACTCCTGAGTCAGCCCTCCCTTCTGTCGCCCGACTCCCCCCATCCCCTTTTCCCTTACTTTCTTGGAGAGCAACATAGATTTTTATGCTCATTGCCTATATCATATTTCCTAGTTGCATGACAAAAAATTTTTTGAACATCTGCTTTTAAAACCTTGAGATCAAAATTCTCTCCCCTCTTCCCTCCTCACCCACCCTCCCTAAGAAGGCAAGCAATTCAACATAGGCCACATGTGTATCATTATGCAAAACCCTTCCACAATACTCACATTGCGAAAGACTATATTTTGCTCCTTCCTATCCTATCCCCCTTTATCCAATTTTCTCCCTTGACCCTGTCCCTTTTAAAAAGTGTTTGCTTTTGATTACTTCCTCCCCCATCTGCCCTCCCTTCTATCATCCCCCCTTTTTATCTCCTTCCTCCTCCTTTCCTGTGGGGTAAGATACCCAATTGAGGGTGTATATTATTCCATACTGAGGTCAAATACAATGAGACCAAGATTTACTCATTCCCCCTCACCTTCCCTCTCTTCCCTCCCAACAGAACTACTTTTTATTGCCACTTTTATGCGAGATAATTTACCCCATTCTATCTCTCCTTTTCTCCCTCTCTCAATATATTCCTCTCTCATCCTTTTATTTTATTTCATTTAGATATCATCCCTTCATATTCAACTCACCCTGTGCCCTCTCTCTCTCTCTCTCTCTCTCTCTCTCTCTCTCTCTCTCCCTCCCTCTCTCTCTCTCTCTCTCTCTGTATATATATATATATATATATATATATATATATATATATATATATATATATATATATGCCCTTCACCTACCCCAATACCAAGGTCTCATGAATTATATATTCCATGTAGGAATGTAAACAAAACAGTTCAACTTTAGTAAGTCCCTTACAATTTCTCTTTCTTGATTATCTTTTCATGCTTCTCTTGATTCTTGTGTTTGAAAGTCAAATATTCTATTCAGCTCTGGTCTTTTTACTGAGAAAGCTTGAAAGTCCTCTATTTTATTGAAAATCCATATTTTGCCTTGGAGCATTATACTCAGTTTTGCTGGGTAGGTGATTTTTGGTTTTAATCCTAGCTCCATTGACCTCCAGAATATCATATTCCAAGCCTTTTGATCCCTTAATGTAGAAGCTGCTAGATCTTGTATTATTCTGATTATGTTTCCACAATACCCAAATTGTTTCTTTCTGGCTGCTTGCAGTATTTTCTCCTTGATCATGAAGCTCTGGAATTTGGCAACAATATTCCTAGGAGTTTTCTTTTTGCGATCTTTTTCAGGAGGCAATCGGTGGATTCTTTCAATTTCTATTTTCCCTCTGGCTCTAGAATATCAGGGAAGTTCTCCTTGATAATTTCTTGAAAGATGACATCTAGACTCTGTTTTTGATCATGGCTTTCAGGTAGTCCAAATTTTTTAAAATTTTCTCTCCTGGATCTATTTTCCAGGTCAGTGGTTTTTCCAATGAATTATTTCACATTGTCTTCCATTTTTTCATTCCTTTGGTTCTGTCTTTATAATATCTTGATTTCTCATGAAGTCACTAGCTTCCACTTGCTCCAGTCTAATTTTTAAGGTAATATTTTCTTCAGTGGTCTTTTGGACCTCCTTTTCCATTTGGCAAATTCTGCCTTTTAAGGCATTCTTCTCCTCTTTGGCTTTTTGGAGCTTTTTTGCCATTTGAGTTAGTCTATTTTTTAAGGTGTTATTTTCTTCAATATTCTTTTGGGTCTCCTTTAGCAAGTCATTGACTTATTTTTCATGGTTTTCTCACATCACTCTCATTTCTCTTCCCAATTTTTCCTCTACTTCTCTAACTTTTTTTTTCCAAATCCTTTTTGAGCTCTTCCATGGCCTGAGACCAGTTCATGTTTTTTTTGGAGGCTTTTGACATAGGCTCTTTGACTTTGTTGACTTCTTCTGGCTGTTGTTTTGGTCTTCTTTGTCACCAAAGAAAGATTCCAAAGTCTGAGTCTGAATCTGAGTCTGTTTTTGCTGCCTGGCCATGTTCCCAGCCAACTACTTGACCCTTGAATTTTTCGCTGGGGTATGACTGCTTGTAGAGTAGAAAAAACTTTGTCCCAAGCTTGAGGGATTGTGCTGTTGTTTTCAGCACTATTTCTAAACAGCCAGCTCTGCCACACCAGCGCTCCTCCTCCCCCATGAACCGCCAACCTGGACCATGAGTCAGATCTGAAGCAGACTTTGTACTCCTGCTCTAATCCACTGCTGCTTAATTCCTCCCACCAGGTGGTCCGGTCCTGGGGCTGGGAGCCACTGCATCTGTAGTTTCATCCTCAGAGTTGTACCACCTCTGCTCCCCCTGGGGTAGTAGCTGAAGCACAAACTCCTTTCACTCTGTCCCCCCACCTTTTCCCACTAACCTTTTCTGTTGTCTTTGGTATTTGTGGGTTGAGAAGTCTGGTAACTGCCACAGCTCACTGATTCAGGATGCTAGGGCCTGTTCCACCCTGATCCCAGTCTGGTTGGTCTGGGAGTTGCCCGTGCTGGGCTGTGCTCCTCTCTGCTCCCAGCATGATGCAATAGACCTTACCCAGGGACCATCCAGGCTGTCCTGAGCTGGAGCCCTGCTTCCGCTGCTATTTCTTGGGTTCTGCAGCTATAGAATTTATTCAGAGCCATTTTTATAGGTTTTTGGAGGGACCTGGAAGGGTGCTCAGCCAAGCCCCTGCTTTCCAGCTGCCATCTTGGTGCTCTGCCCCCCCGATACTCATATTAAAGATGGCCTTTGGCAGGTACAAAGGCTTTGAATCAGGGATGGGAAACTTGCTGCCTGGAGGACACATGTGGCCCCTCTAGGTCCTCAAGTGCAGCTCTTTGACTGAATCCAAACTTCACAGAACAAATCCCCTTAATAAAAAGATTTGTTCTGTAATATTTGTACTCAGTCAAAAGGCCACACCCAAGGATCTAGGAGGCCACATGTGGCCTCAAGGCCACCTGCAGTTTCCATACCCCTTCTTTGAATAATGGCCTGTGTAACAGCAACCACACTGGCAAACCCAGGATGGCTGCTAGTGCAAGTCCTTTTATATGCTTTACTTGGAATGACAGCTGTTAACAATCTTCTTTAATTAAACAGAAAAAATACAGAGAATAGAAATAAAAACTGACAGGGCTCTACCACCTGAATTAAAGCTTTATATCCACCACTGAATCAAGAGACCGTTTACCTCTGAGGAGTCAGGGAGCTCAGAATATATGGCCACTGAGAGTCTCGACCAGAGAATCACAACATCTTTCTCATAAGTGAGGCCCCAAAGCAAAAGCTCACCTGTTAGAATATATACTCTTTCAGTTAATAGGTTCAGTGCCTAATTAGACATTAATAAAAGGTGTATAAGCCTTCCTACAAGCAAGAAAGCTTCCCACATGAGGCCTATTGAGGGGGGGAGGAAGATCTTATTCCCCATTAACCTTATAGCCTGTTATGTTAAGAAGGGTCTTGTAGGTCCCTGAGTGTAAAGCCTTGAGACCAAGAGACATAAATAGAAATTGTTACACCTGGGGCAAGTCAGCTGATTGGGGTAGAGGGAGGAATGACACTAAGAGGATGATGTGCTTTGTTGAGTGTAATTATACCAGGAGAGAGGGCATCCCAACACATGTATCTCTCAGGCTTAGCAAGAGACCTGGTACTGGGGGAGGGTAGGCCCTGAAAAAGGGTTGGGAACCTCAGAGGTAGACCTGGGCTCTGGTTGGTTAGCTTTTCTTAGACCTCCCCTTCATTTCCTGCCATTTCCAACAATGTTAAGGCCTTAGCCTAAAAGGGCCATGGTCTCCCATTGCATGCTGGGCCATCTCCAGTCATCCTAATGAATATCTGGCCACTGGATCCAGTTGGCTCTGGAGGAGACAGTGAGGCTAATGACCTTGAACAGCCCTCCCTCACTCAAAGTCAGCTGCAAGTCGTGTCATCATTTCCCTGACGTCATGACCCTCTTTGGAAACAAAGGACAAACACAAGCCACACACATACTATGGCATCCCACCCCTTAACGCCCCCAAAGTTCTAGTTTCCCTTTATGTGTTTTTTCCCCATTACAATGTAAAATTTTTGAGGGCAAGAACTGTCTTATTTGCATGGTATCAAAGGCACTTAGCCTGGAGCCCAGCCCACAATAAGCATTTAACAAATACTTTATCATTCTTCTAATCATCCATTCATTCATTCTCTCCCTGGATTCCTTCTTCCTGGGAAAAGCTCTTGTTGGCCCACCCTGGTTTTAGTTCTTTTTAAATCACTGATATACCCTAAAGGAGCAGAACAGGCTCAGAGAAAATATTTCAGGGACACAGAATGCCTTGAACTTAACCATACTTTTTCATCAAAGTCTCTCTCCTTTCCTAGAGAGGCACTAGCTTCTGGGCTATGGCAATACCAAATCAGACACACAGAACACAGACATTACAACTCCTCTGATCACTATTCACCGAAGACAGACATCTAACAGAGCATGGAGAGATGCACAAGAGGATATGTCTGCTGGGTCTACCCCATTCAGCCAAAACCACAATCCTACCAGGTATACCTTCACTTAGATCTATACCAGCATTCAAACTCTATTATTACCCCTTTAGGAAGTCAAGGCAACTGGTCTATGCATCATGAAGTTAGCAGCTACTTTCAGTAGGTCAGTCAACTAGCATTTATTAAATGTCCAATATATGTCAGGCACTGTGCTAGACCTTTGCATTGAAGATGCAAAAAAGGGGGAAAATAATCAATTGCTCTCAAAAACCTTATAGTCTAGCATGGTAGAAAATAGGTGAAAAACAACTATATATTATAATTATATACATATTATATATATATATACACACATAGTAACTGTATATATAATGTAACTGTATGTATATAGTGTGTATATATGTACATATGTGTATGTGTATATATAATAGATATATGTATACACATACATACATACCACACAGAATAAATTGGGGATAAGCTCTGAGAGAGGACACTAAGATTAAAAATAAAAGGAAAAACGCCTTGAAGAAGATAGGACTTTAGCTGACACTTGAATCCTGCCAGGGAATCTAGGAGGTAGAGATAAGGAGAGGGAGTGTTTGAAGCATGGGAGACAACCAATGAAAATGCTCAGGATAAGGAGATGGAGAATATTGTTCAAGGAAAAGCTAGGAGGCCTGTGTCACTGCATTGCAAGGAACAAGGCAACAGGAACCAGGTGTGAGAAGAAGTGGTAAGTTTATGAAGATTTTTGAAAGCTTTTAAAAAAAAAAAATATATATATATATATATATATATATATATATATATATATATATATATATATATATATACATATTTGATTCTGGGGAGTTTACTGAATTGAGGGATGTGTATACATGTGTGTATATGTGTATGACATGGTCAGATTTGTGTTTTAGCAAGATCAATCTGCCAGTTGAGAGAAGGATGGATTGGAATGAGGAGAGATTTGTGGCATGGAGACCAACCAGTAGGCTATTGTAACATTCCAGGCATAAGGTAATGAGGGCCTGCATCTGGGTGATGGCAATGTCAGAGTAGAGAAGGGGCCATATATGAGAGATGTTGCAAAGGTAAAATTCAACATGCTTCAACGACAGATTAGATAGGAGGCTAAGAGAGAATAAGAATTGAGGATGACACCCAAATTTGAGGCTGGGTGACCAGGAGGAAAGTTAAAAAGAGTAGAAGGTTTTAGGGGAACAATAATGAGTTCAGATTTGGACATGTTGAGTTAAGATGTCTAAGGTGCATCCAGTTGGAGGTGGTGAGTCCTTATCAGGCCTCCATTAGGCTGACTAGAGGCAGTAGATAAAAATCAGGGGGAGTCCAGACCTCTGGACTAGAACTCCTAAATTGGTCCTTATACTACGCAATAAAAAAAACCTGTGAAGGAAGTAGAGCAAGAGAAAAACGCTAAGACCTCTATATGGCAAAACAGTGTAGCTCTAAGCTATCTGATTACCTGGGTGGCTTTCCACTGTATATCTGTTTGTCTTCCCCTGCATTTTGTCTATCTCAAGAAGATTTTTGGACTTTATTGTAAGCTGCATAAGATCTTATCAACAGAAAATACCAAAAGACTAGATGTTGCTATCTCTGCCACAAGTTCCATCACACATACTGTACTTAACTATAACTTCTGGAACTTTCGTTTTTGTCTCAATCATACCTCTGCCATATTTCATCTGACCTTGGTTGCTATTATTCAGTTCTTTTCAGTCATGTCTGACTGACTTCATTATCCCATTTGGGGTTTTCTGGACAAAGATAATGGATTGGTTTGCCATTTCCTTCTCCAGCTCATTTTGCAGTTGAAGAAACTGGGACAAACAAGGTTAAGTGATTTGCCAAGGCTCACCCACCTACTAAGTGTCTGAGGCCAGATTTGAATTTGGGAAGTTGAGTCTTCCTGGCTCCAGGCCCAGCACTCTATCCACTGTGCCACCTACTTGCCCTATTAACTGTACACATACATGTTGAATACATGGAGAATCAGAACCAGTATCTCAAAAAATCAACCAATTTCCATCCCTTTCTTTGAGTTCCAAAATTTAACTTCTTGAAATGTAGAGCTGTGCAGAAGTATCAATGAAATGAGTGCACACAAACCTCATCTTGTTCCCTGAATCTCTAGAAAAGCTGTCTTGCATGGGTCTCTGGAGGACTCTTTAGTTAACAGTATATTTAGCAACCCCTATGCATTCTCCCACTCTTATTTCTTCATGTTGTCTTATCTCACCACACTATGGTTCTTAACTGGTTTCTTTTGAGGTCTGTGGCAATAATTTCTGAGATAATAGGGTAAGATTTGTAGTCTATGCCCATTGAAAAGAGAATGATTAAATGATTTATGTGTGGTGAAAATATAAGATCTTGGTCTTATTAGCACAATTATATTTCCCTTAGAAATTCAGCCTAATTATATTTATTTGAATATTTTTAAATGTATTATTTTGGATGTATAGTTACTCAGTCCACAGCTCAGGAGAGAGCCTTTAGGTATTCTTAAGGCCATGCAAATTTCTCACCTGGTATCTGATCCTCTGGCAAGGGACCTTTCCAAAATCACCTAGGCTAGTCATTTATTTACAAAACACAACATGACCCTGTGCTTATACCTAAGCCAGGCATTCTTAATCTGGAGTCCACAGACAGCCAAGGTTGCAGATAGATTTCACGGAGCCTATAACTTTGGATGGGAAAAATACATCTTTATCCTCACCAACCTCTAACTGAAATTTAACATTTAATTCAATTGTGAATTAAAACAATACAAAACATTATCAAAGGATCTATGACATAGAAAAGGTTAAGAACCCCTGCCTTAAATTTTCTCAGCTTGGTAAAACCTGCAAAAGCTTATATTCTGTTGACACAGAAGCCATGGTCACCTCCACGCTACAGTGAATCACTGGAATATGGCCTTAGTAAATGAACCTAATAACAATTGTTAGTATTTCTACTGCACTCAGTACTTCATTTGTTTTTGTTATTAATAACCATAACACATACTTCAATATATCAGGGATCCCTGATTTCTTCAATTTGGACACTCCTCCACCAACACTTCCCTGTAAAAGACAATGTAGTTTGATGGAACAAGCGCTGATTCTGGAGTCAAACAATGTGGATTAAAATCTAATTTTTGCCACTTGTTACCTATGTGACATTCACCAAGCCATATAGCATCTGGGGGCCTCAGTTTCTATTTCTGTAAAACAAATGGTTGCACTCAATGATTGCCTCTGAGGTCCCTTCTACTGGCACTAGACCTCTGATCCTATTGGGCCCCTCTATAAAAGTAATAGAGCATCCCTAAGAGTTTCTACATTCACACAATCCATCATCCTCTGGCCATCCTAGTGATGAGCTGCTCTAAACTTTGCTAGGCTGGTTCTAGAGGGACAGCATGGCGTTGTAAGAATCCTGGATTTGGACTCAGGAAGACATGGATTCATATCCTGCCATTACACCTACTACCTGTCTGGCCCTTGTGACCAGAACGGCCTTTGTTTTCTTTGAGTGACTCAGTTTACCTCATTGAGCCTCGCTGGGTGCTGGGGCTTCTCTTCTGGGGCAGGAAGCCCAGAGACCATGCCAGGAAGCAGAGAACTTCCTGTGTGATGAGTCATGGGGCTGGCTGAGGGGAGGTGTTAACTCCAGAGCCATGCCCCATTGGGTGTTAACCTAGTCTACGCTAGGGAGAGGGGCCAACTCAAGAATCAATCGGCCCTGGTCATTCAGGCAGCACTTGATGATGTCAAAAACTCTATAAGAGGAGAGAGGACAGCTTGAAGAGGCCTCTTTCCTTTTCCGGTTGGCATGGGAGCAGTGGCGAGAGTGACTCTGGGCCAGCCCTTGCTCTCGGGCTGAGCCCAGATGTTGGTAACTATGAATTGTATTGGGTCTGTCTGTTGATATTTGTAATTTGTTTGTATTTTGTTTTGAAGTTCGGGGTGCTGGTTCTTTTCCCCTGAACTAAATGAATGTTCTGAACCTCAGGGTGCTGGCTTTTTCCCCTGAAGTAAGTGAATGAATCTGTATTTTGTTTGTCTCTTGAAGCTTGTCTGTATGCTCCCCTGAACTAACTGAATGCTAACTGAATGTTTTCATTTTTTCCCCTGAACTAAATGAATGTTGTCTGTATGCTAACTGAATGCTGGATTAAAGTAAGTTGGTCAACCCCTTCACCATGCTTTCCTTGTTTAAGCAGATAAAAAGAACCTGTGCTTTCCCAGTGTGCCAGCAGCCTCCTGGGTGCTGGCAGCCCCCTGGGTGCTAGCTGTGGGGGGCTCTTACACCCCCACAGGAGCTGCTAGCTGGATTATTAAAACAGCCCTGTGCAAGCCACTTCAACCCTCTTCTCCACAGTTTCCTCATTTGCAAGATGAAGTGTTTAGACCCAATGTCTCTATGGTCCTTCTTGCTTTGATTCTATAATGTTTGATTAATAAGCACAGAGTCTATCACTGAGACCATACTGACACCTTCCTAGCTTGGCACAACCTGCTAGAACTTGGCTCCACTGACATTTGAGAAACCAGCACACCTCCATGTCATAATATGAAATCAGAGGAAGAATTCAAGCATACTATTACTAAGTCACATTTAGATAGTACTTTTTGGACATACGAACTGCTATGTTTTTTAGCAACACTTTAGATTAGGTCACACAATGATTATCTTTATTTTATTGATGAGGAAACGAAGGATAAAAACGATCCTTGCCCCAGGTCACAGAGCCAGTAGGGGTGAGCACCAGGACTGGAAAATCCTTTTTCTCAACTCCAGATCCTCTCCTCTTTCCACTGTGCCCGACTACTTCCCAATTTCCAACAGAAACTTCTCTTTCTTTGCGAGGCCCAAAATGATCCCTTCTCAATGAGGCCCTTCAAGTGTACAGCGTTTGCGTGTTCCCCATGTTTTTTTTTTTTTCCCATTAACGCTAAGAGTTTGTACCAAGAGATGCTCAGACTCCCTGCAGCTTTGGAAATGAAGTCCCTGCATGCTGGGAAATGAAGCCAAGGAGGGCTGATTCAGTGGTTAAGCAGCACATTACATGATGTTCCCTGCAGATCAAGTAGGAATCACTGTGTTCATGAAGGAAGGCAGAACATTTCCACCTTTGGGGGAGAGGAAGGAGTGGGGCACTCCTTGGACGATAAAAGCCTTTCACATTACTACTTCAAAAAAGCTGGCTACTAATGTATCCTCTGTAAGGCTCAGAAAATGGACAAGGGTAAGTCTGTAAAAAGCAGAATTCTATGTTAAGGTTGAGTCTGCTTCTGCCATCTCTCTCATTCCCTTACTCCTTCCTCTCCTCTCCAATGCTATTGCACAATCCTATTTTAGGACTCATATCTTTTTTACCCCAGACAAGTTACTTGGAACAGGAATAGGAAGAGCATTGGCTCTGAGTTCAGAGGGCAAAGGTATAAATCCCACCTCTGGCAGCACCTATGTGACTGACAATGAAAAATGTGACATGGACTTGAAATCGCCTCTTAGAGGATAAATAGAAGGCAGTGTGGTATCCTGGAAAGAATACTGGTTTGGGAGCTGGAAAAAAACTAGATTTGAATCTCATATATACTGATTGCATTTGTATAATTTTGGGGAAGTTACTTCTCCTTCTCTGGGTCTCGGCAGGGAGACTTGGTGAGGAGGAATAGGCTTGGATTAGATGACATTCTAAGATAAAACGTAGCCATAATCTGACTTTTATGGGATTCATTCCAGAAGAAAAGATGATTCCATAGAGGCAGTCCTTAGAACAGAAATCATAGAATAAATGATGTTGAGAAAGGAAGAATTGGGGCAGCTAGGTGGCGCAGTGAGTAGAGCACCGGCCCTGGAGTCAGGAGGACCTGAGTTCAAATCCAGCCTAAGACATTTGACACACTTACTAGCTATGTGACCTTGGGCAAGTCACTTAACCCCAATTGCCCTGCCAAAAAAAAAAAAGAGAAAGGAAGAATTGGTTCATGGTCAGGCACAACTTGACACAATCAAGTTTCTCAAAGACCTTGGACTTTACCTCTGAGAACGTAGGTTTGCAGTAACCAGCTCCAAAGACAAGGCTTTCTAAGGACATACTGGACTGTTCCAAACCTGACTCTGGGCTGCCTTTACCCAGCCACGATCCCTTCCCTGGGCGTGTAAAGCTAAAATGGAAAACATTAAGAAGAAAAATGTATTAGAAACCAACATCCTATAAAAATAATAACAAATTGTGAAGTTTACTAATTACTTGGCACAAAATATGGTAAATTCAAAAGGATACTAGCTCTAGAGTCAAAGGACTCAGGTTCTAATTCTGCCTCACGCTTGTTGTCTAAGTGACCACAATAAGCAAGTCATGATTTGATCTCCATAGGCCTCAGTTTCCTCATCTGTCAGATAAGGGCATTGGACTAAATGGACTCTGAGGCCACTTTCAACTCTGGAGCTAGAATCCTATGATACTGAAAAGATCATTCACCCAGCTTGAAATAATGAAACACGAAGGCTGAGAGATGAAGTGACTTTCCTAGTGTCATACAGGGAGAAAATATCAGAGCAGGGATTCAAATCCAGGTCTTGTGACTCCAAGTCCAGTGTTCTTTCAACTACACTTTGATTCCTCGATAACATAATAAGCATTCAGTACATAACAGAGTCTTGCCTGGAGTTGACTAACTAATTAAGGAATTGAATAAGTAGATTGGCAGACAGACAGACAGACAGATGATAGATAAATAGATAGATAGATAAATGGATGAATAGATAAATAAAATAATTTCAGTATGGCCTGGGTTTAGGCTGAATTTTCCTACTGATTAGTCTGGAATAATAGAAGAGCTGTGAGGGGTTCCAGGTAGAGAACTGGGAGTCAAATGTTCTGTGTCCTTGTCCTCATTCTACCATGGCTTTCTGTGTTACACTGGCCAAATTTCTTAACCTCTCTACTCATTATTTGTCATACAAAGGCAATAATACCCATCCTAACTACTTCATAGAATTGTTGAAATCATCAAATGAAATGATGATATGAGCATGCTTTGAAAACTGCAAGCTGGTGGACAAAGGGGAGATATTACCAAATGATTATAACAGGTGTGAGTTTTGTGATGCTTGGTGCCCAATGACATGCTTTAATTTCCAACACTCTGCTGAGGCCAGGTATTGAATGAACACTGAGAAGGTCATTTCATTTCACGAGTCATTTAGATTTTTAAAAATATTGATTTTATTCTAGATTCCATCTTGCTTGGAAGACTCATAAAATGTACCAAGAAAAAAATATTTCAATCTTCTAATACAGTGGAAAGACACCTGAAGTTTTCAGTGGGCTGGGTAGATCAGAAGTTGTTGATTCTGGCTCAGCCTCTGCCATAGCTCACTATCTAGCTGTATAATCATATGAAGGGCAGGTAGGTTGTATAGTAGATAGAATACCAGGACTGGAGTCAGGAAGACTCATCTTCCTGAGTTAAAATCTGGCCTCAGACACTTAGTAGCTGTGTGATCTTGGGTAAGTCACTTAACCCTATTTGCCTCAGTTTGCTCATTTGTAAAATGAGTTGGAGAAGAAAATGGCAAACCACTCCAATATCTTTGCCAAGAAAACACCAAATGGGGTCACAGAGTCAGACAAGACTGAATAACAACAACAAAATCACATGAAAGTCATTCAACCTTTTTGGGCCTCATTTTTTTCATCCAAATTAAAGACTCGATTAAGATGGTCTCTAGAGTTGTTTCCTGCATAAACCTTCTGGATTCTTATATTCTATAGCACTAATTCTCTTTTCACTGCATGAGTACGTATTCTAAGAGTTTATGTTCAAAGGTCCCTCATAGATCTAACATTCTATGTTCTCGGGTCCTTTCCAGCTCTAACATTCTAAGTTCTATATATGAACACCTCCTGTTCCAAGGTACTTCTCAGTTCTCATTCTCTGATTAAGGAATAATGGACCATTATGGACTTGATAAGTAATGATATTTAAAATGCTCATTCATATAGCTCCTTAAGGCTTACAAAGTACTTTTCTCAGAACGCTGTGAGGTAAATAGGACAGGTATTATTAAGCCCATTTTGCATATGAGAAGACTGATGTTCAGGTATGAGAGGAATTGCCTACTGAGTTGCAGCATAGCAGCTGTGATGCAAAATAAGTTTTCACACTCGAAGAGCAGAGCTTTTTCCACCACTTCATAGAGAATGTTCATATTTCCTCATTGGTAGAATGAGGATGATGATGATAGCTAATATTTATTTAAGACTTTAAGTTTTGCAAAGTATTTTACATTAATTGTTTCATTTGATCAATTTGGCTAAATTTCACAACTGTCTCACACTGATCATGTTTAACGGATACTATTCTCAACTACGAATGAGAGTACGTTTCCTACAGATACTCTTCAGGCCACTTCTGTAGCAAAAAGATATGTGCGTTACTCAGAAAGGCCATGTTTACTCACAGAAATCTTCCCTATGGAATCCAGAAAACAGGAGAAAAATTCTATCTGACTGCATTTACAAGAGGAAGGAGGGAGAGAAGTGTGTGTACAGGGAGAGAGACAGAGAGAGAGAAGAAAGAAGGGAGGAGGAAGATGGAGAGAAGTTGGGATGGGAGGGAAAAAAGGGAAGGGGAGGGGAGGAGAGAAAAGGGGGGAGAGGAGAGAAAAAGGGAAGACAGGAGAGGGGAGAGGAAAGGAGAAAGGGAAAGAGAGAGCTATGATGGCAAGACCACTGGAAAGGTTGAAGGAGGTAAACTTAAAAGCACCTCATGACAATGGAAGGTTAAACCTCCAACCAATAGTTTCCAAATTTCAAAATCCTCATTAGAATATTATCAGAGTTCTCCCATTTTGTATCTGAATGCCAGTTTTGTTTACCTAGCTTTAGTGTTTTCTAGAGCCACCGAATATGCTTCTGGGAAATGGAAAAGGGTAAATTTGGCAAATGGCACAGAAACTTTCTTTTTCTTTTTAACCTGGAAAGTGGCCAGAGAGTTAGTAACATTTTGAGAAAAAATAAAACAGGTATTATAACTACTCTATTACATACCATAGAATCATTGGGAAGAGGTTTTAGAATAAATGATATCCTGGAAGAGGCTTCTGAACACAGAATGTGAGACCATGAAATGCTTTGGAATATACACAATAAGTTAGTCAGTCGATAAGCACTTATTAAGGACTTAGTATCTGCCAGGCATGATCCTATGGGTTAGGTATACAAAAAAGGGGGGGGGTGGCTAAAAGTCTCTGGTGGGATACTCCATGTACGTACGTACATACGTACAAGATGTATGCAGAGTAGAAGGAAGTCAGTCTGAGATGGGAAGGCATTTGCAACTAGAGGGTGTAGGGGAGAGACTTGGAAAGACCTGTAAAAGGCAAGATTTCACCTGAATCCTGGAAGAAAGCAGAAGAAACTAGCGGCTGGAGATGGTATAAACATTATTATTCTCCTTTGACAGGTGAGGGAATTGAGACTCACTAAGTCTAAGCTGCCAGTGGTGACACACATTGAAGACATCAATTAGGATCAGAACCGATCTTGCATCATTTCCTATCTTCTAGTTTCACTGTACCATCTGATTTTTGTATTTATGTTAATGGGTATGACAGAAAGAAACAATAGATAAAGCAGAACAAAAACCTGCCATTTTCTATAATGCATGAGCTGAACAGGATCTTTGTTGTTGTTTAGTCATTTCAGTCATGTCTGACACTTTGTGAGCCCACTTGGGATTTTCAAAGATACTGGAGTGGTTTGTCATATCCAGCTCATTTTACAGATGAGGAAACTAAGGCAAACAGAATTAAGTGCCTTGCCCAGCGTCACACAGCTAGTAAATATCTGAGGCAATGTATGAACTCAGCCCTTCCTGACTCCAGGCCTGGGACTTTAACCACTGCGTATTGATCAGGACCTTACAGACCAACTAACCGAATACCCTTTCTGCTTTTACAGATGAGGAAACCAAGGCACAGTAGGATAAATGTCCATATAATTTAATCATTTTAATAACAATAGCTACCATTTATAATGGGCTTTAGGGTTTTCAAAAGCTTTCCACATATTAACTGACTTAATCATCACCACAACCCTGTAAGGCAGGTGCTATCATTATCCCCATTCTACAGATGGGAAAACGGAGGATCATCGAAGCTGGGTGACTTGTTCAGGATCACACAAGTCAGATCTAGTACCTTCTCTACAGTACCACCAGCTGCCTCATTTTAGTTGAGGATATGTTTGTTGATACTATTTTATGACAGTTGAGAAGACATATAAAATGCCATGTTTAATACCACTTATCACCCTGATTTCAAGAGGTTTACACAGGCTGAGGGTTTCAGAGGAGAAAGTCACAGAAACATAAAAACATAGATCCTCAGAGCTCTGGAGAGTTCTCAGGGATCTTGTTGTCCATTTCCTATCAGAAACACAAATCTCCACATTCCCCAACGTCAATCAGTGATAAAGCTAATTATAACATGGGGTATGGGTGGGGCGACTCTTCTCATTTCTGATAGTTGCATAAGTGGACTAAGCAATTTAAATCAATACATTTATCAACCAACAAGCATTTATTAAGTTCCACTGTCAAACCTGTGCTGGATGCTGGAGATCTAAATCCAAAGGATGAAAGAATCTCAACACTCAGGGAGTTCACCCTCTAACAAAAGAGTCACACAAGTCAAGTTCTCTTAAGCAGAAGCGATACTATCTAATACGTGACCTTCAGAAGGTGAATCCAGCTTTAGTTTCCCCGTTGATCAACTGGTGAGGACACACAGAATCAAAGAATCTCAGGAAGAGAGCTCAGAGGAAGCTAGGCGGTAACATGGATACAGTACTGAACTTACAATAGGAAAGGCATCAGTTCAAATCTTGCCTCGGACATGTGCTAGCTAGGTGACCCTCGTAATTTCATGAACTCTCACCCTCAATTTACTTATCTTTAAAATGAGTCAGTCACATGCTTCACAGGGTTGTTCTAGAGATCAAACAAGATGACCTATGCAAAAAGTGCTCTGTGAACCTTAAGGTGCTATTTGTTGTTAATGTTATAATTACACTTCAGTAAGCATTGGAAGCAATAACCTCCTGTACAATTCTAACCTGGGGTTGTCTGGCCATGGCCAGATCACCTAACATGGAGGCCTCTGAATTCCCTACCGTGTAGGTGGCAGTAGCCTCCTTTGAGGGGCTACCTGTTTTTAAAACTGGGGAGGCTGAGTTGCTTTCCCTTCTGTCTTCCCGTTGCTCTTTCCCACCACTTTTTCTGCTGTATCCAGAGGGTGAAAATTCCCCAGCATGGATAGCATGAACTGGTCCTCTTTGAGGAGGACTTCCTTCCCCTTTTCTCCCTCTTTTACCCTGTTTCTGAAAAATGCATGTGAGGAGATTTGTTTTGTTAAGGAATGTTAAGGGGTCTCGTACTTGTCTTTTTGACTTGCCATTATTTTCTGGAAACACTGAATCCAGATCATGCAGGTGGCCCTGAATGTTATCAAGGATGAACCCCACCCCTCCCTCTCACCTGACATAACATGTTGTTTGCATCCCAAACTGGACTCTCTGTGTGTCCTTGAGAGTCAAGACATGTGCAAGCAGTCTTCACTAGAATGAGAAACTACTGGAGCAGCTGGGACCCTTGTAGATAAACGGACCATCAGATCTAAGGGAATAGCATAGGCTTATGATTCCTTTGCCTTGGCCCTTTGTGCCATTTCATGGTCTAGCATTTCAGTTTTGCATATGCACTGTTGCCTGGCTAACCTTCCTCCCCCAACCCCATGGAATGTGGATGGAACAGGACAAAATATCACACCATCATGTTGCTGAGCTATATTTACCTGATCAATGGTTGCTGCAGGGCCACTAGTGAGGCATGGATTGTCACGGAGATCACAGACAGGTGGAAATAGTCAAACATTACAGGGATGTGGTGGTGCAGGCCCCTTCGAGGCTGGAAGTGGAGGCCCAGGGTACGGCTGCTGATGGTTGGCATCCCTGCCAAATCCCTTGCCCTAGGAGGCAAGGGCAACTATTTTAGCATCAGGAGACTTAGACATGACTTAAAATAACATGAAGCTTAGTTGAATGAGAACAGATTGTGTATTGCCTTGATTCTTGGCCTTGGTTCACAGGATTATAGAATGGTCAAACTGGAAGACACTTTAACCGTGGAACATTAGAACACAGAGGATTAAAACTGAAATGAGTTATAGAACAGAAAATGTCAAATTACAGAATGTTCAAGTTGAAATAGAATGTAGAATGGATAATATTAAAACAGAAAATGAGCAAAGCACAGCATTTTAGAGCTAACAAAGGACCTTAGAGACCATCTCTTGCAACTACTTCATTTTACAAAAGAAAATGAGGCCTAACAAGGACTATTGACCTATGGAAAGTCATATAGAAGCATCAGAGTCAGAAGTAGGAATCAGAACTCTTGAATGTAACAGTGAAAAGGACACTGGCTTCAGTGTCACAATGGCTCAGATATTTTCTAGTTGAGATACAAATGGGAAAGTCACTATTGGTACTCCATGTGTCAATTGAGAAGGGGAAAAAACTACAAAATGAATGATGTGATCATTGATTTAGAGGTAGACGGAGCCTTGAAGGCTGTCTAGCATAACCCTCTCATTTGAGATAAAGAAGTGAAGTCTACAGAGAAGTGGAGACCTGTGCAAATCATACAGAATCTGGATAGTCAGATTCCAAATCCATCGCAAAATTGACTGTACCATGGTCTATATACAGTACAAATATATTGTTTTAACTATTCATCTAATGTAATTATTGTGAGGAAAATGCTATAAAAAACTTTAAAATGCTATATAAAACTAAACTATCATATTTATAACCAATTCCCCAGTCTAGTGCAATGTTCTTTCTATGACACAATGGTTCTTCCAGGATGAATTGCCTTATTCTGTTTATATTTTTCTGTCCAATCTATAAAATTTACATACTATCAAATTAAAATAGCCATCAGTACTTCCCATTGGTCCTGCTAAATTCAATTTGGATTATGTAAGTTAGATAAATCTAGTTAATTAAATGTATATGTGAAAGCACCTAGCATGTTTCATGTGAAAATGTTCCAGTGAAGTGGCAGAGTGGTACAGGACACTGGCTTAGAACTCAAAAGATGTAGGTTCAAATCCTATCACTGATGCTTATTACTTTTGTGACTTGGGCAATTCAGTTAACACCTCTGAGCTTTGATTTCTTCATCCATTAAATGAGGTGGTTAGGACTAGATGTCCCTGAAATTCCTTCTAGATTTGTGATCTGGTAGCTCCTAGGGTTATAGAGCCCCATCATCAGGATGAAAAAATTCAACTGAATTCATTATATATATATATATACACACACATATATGTACATACACACACACACACACACACACACACACACACATATATATATATATATATAATATATATATATATATATATATATATATATATTTGCTTACAATGTATAAGACCCATTACTCAGAAGTGGAGATTCAGAACAAAAATTAAAATGTCAATTTTCCTGCCCTCAAGGAGCTAACAATTGATGGCAATTTATATTATGTTAATATATTAATAACCAATTATTTACTTGTCATCTATCCTTTATCCTCCTATTTTTGTGAAGACTCCATTCCTGAAAAAGAAAGTCAGTTTTCGAAGAGCATGACCTGATAATGTCATCAATTCTTTTTGGAGGGGGAGGCGGGGAAGGCAGGGCAATTGGGGTTAAGTGACTTGCCCAAGGTCACACAGCTAGTAAGTGTGTCAAGTGTCTGAGGCCACATTTGAACTCAGGTCCTCCTGACTCCAGGTCACTGCACCACCTAGTTGCATCCCCCCCACCCAATGTAATCACTTCTAGTCCCCCATCTGCTCCTTAACTAGTTTGGGTTGGGATCCACACAGATGAGACTCTGGCTTTTGTCCATTCTGTCAATAGCCAAAAAGATCTGGTCAAGAGCTACACAGAGAGATTCATGTATCCTTAGTTCCTTCATTAGAGTTTGGGTCAGCCTGGCTCATAAAGAAGAAATAAAGCTAGATAGATGGTGATCCAGAAAGATTTTCATTGCCTAGATTCCTGGAGGCTGCTAAAACTCATTATCAGGCCTCTTTCCTCAGCTGACCTCCCCATGTTGATAATGAAGTAATGAGGGGCTGAGGACTCTTACTCCAACTCCTCATTATATGTCCACCAATTAGAGCTACCTTTTTCTGGTCAGGAGAGGGTCCAAGAATGTGCTGTCAGGAAGAAAGGTGGGCATTTAAGATAATTCAGGACCCTTAGTCTTTAGCTACTGAGAGAAACCACTGACCATCAGTTTACTGATTATTGGCTAATCTGATTCATAAATTGATTTTTAATACCCAGAAATTTTGTTTCTTGGACATTTATTTGTGACATGTTATAATAAAGAGAAAATAATGTACACATCTACAAGTATGATACAAAGGAGGAGGTGATGAAGTAAAGGAGACAGCCAGACTAAATAGTCTAGGAAAATATTATGGCAGGAGAGTCCACTTTAATTTGGGAGAAATTTATGGTGGAGGCTAAGCCTTCTATCCAGGGAAATCATCTTACTAGCCAAAAAGGAAGAGTGAGTATATTAAGGCATGCTAGGAACCAACCTGAAAGGATGTGGAAGTCTGAGCTACTATAAGATGTGAAGGTCTGAAGGAGAGTAAAATGAAACAAGACTGGGAAGGGAGAAGCCAGATTGAATAGTACCTTAAATGCCTAGGTAAAGAGTTTATAGTTCCCATTTTTTTCATTGTATTATATGGTATTGTGTTGTGTTGTATTGTGTTATCCTCATGGTGGGGTGGTATATTTATACAATGGAGAATTATTGAAGGTTTTTGAGTGGTGGAGTAATGTAGTCATACTTTTTAATGAGAAAAGCATACACACATTGTATTTTATACATAATATATAAATATATTCATACATGTATGGATATATATTGAGAGAAAGAGAGAAGTAAGTATAAGTAAGGAAAGCCAGTTATCTAAGGATGTTACCTTGTATTTATATGCTTTTATTTTATATACACTAAGTAACTATGTGGACAGCTACGTTGCCCAGTGGATAGAGTGCCAGGCAAGGAGTCGTGAAGGCTCATCTTCCTGAGTTCAAATCTGACCTTAGACACTTACTAGCTAAGGGACCCTGGGGAAGTCACTTAACTCTGTTTGCCTCAGTTCCTCATCTGTAAAATGATCTAGAGAAGGAAATGGCAAACGACTCCAGTATCTTTACCAAGAAATCCCCAAATGGGGTCACAAAAAGTCAGACACAACTGAAATGAATGAATAACAATGAATGATGAAATATACCGTATTTATTCTCTATATATGTATAAATGTATCTATTTATCTATGCATACATATACATACATATCATCTCTCTGGATAGAATTTAAGCTGTTAGTATTTAGAAGAATGATTGTTTCATTCTTTGTATCTATATTCCTACTATACGGGTCTGAACCTGGATGGTGTCACTGAGAGTGAAAAGGGAAAGGCAGATTCGAACAACATAAACAGGAGTGAGCAACTTAGTAATTGACTGGAATGGGGAGTGGATAATGAGGGAAAGAGAAAATGGGAATATCAAGAAAAATAGGAAATTTAGGAAGAAGGGTAAGTTTATAGGTGTAATTGAGTTCAGTTTCGTGTATGTTGTATGAAAGGTGCTGGTAGGTTGTCCATCTGGAGATGTACTTCAGGCAGTTGTGACAACTATACTAAAGCAAAGGGGAAAGATTAGATTTATAGATTTTGTACCAGTTTCCATAAGGGTGAGATTTGAAGGCATAGGACTGGGCAATATAATTAAATAAATTGAGGGAGATTAGAAGAGGATCGAAGACAGAAACTTGTGGTCCATCAACAGTTAAGACATAGGAAGAATGTGGAAATAAGCCAGTGAAAAGCAGCAGTCAGGTAATATAAAAATCAAGACAAGGGAGGACAGAGTATCCAGGGAAAAAATAAAACTAAATAGCATCAAAAACTGAAAAGCATTCAAGAAAGATGAGGACTGAGAAAGGTCACTGGTTCATTCATACCTTTGGAAAGATTCATTTAGTGAATAGTGGGGTCAGAAGTCAGACTGAAAGGTACTGAAACATGATCAAGAGATGAGAAAATTGAGTATAGTGGACTTTTGATAAGAGTTTTCCTGTGAAAAGGAGAAATGCTTGTAGGCTAATAGCTTAAGGAGATATCAAGGTCAAGGGAACATTTTAAGGGTGGAGAGAGGGACACCTGAATATATTTACAGAATTATCAAGAAAAGAGTCAGTAGACAAGAAGAACATGAAGACAAAAGATAAAAGTTCTTAGAGATGGAGACAGAAACAGAGACTGGGTGATAGAAGGGGCAAACTCCTAGAGGAGCAAAGAAAGGATAGAATAAAAGGGGAAAAAAGAATGAAAATAATTGAGGGGAAGGGGAATAGGTGAGGGGAGAGAAGGGAAGAGAGGCAAAAAGGAGGGGAGGGGAAAAGGGAAACATACATATCCAAAGGAAGGCTTATAGGATTGTGAGAAAATTACAGCCCAAGAATTGATTAAGAGAGAGTGTGGAACACTTACACTGAACAAGAGAAGATCTGGGGACATATTTTCTCTCTCCATATTTCTAAAAGGAATTTATCAGGAAGAAAGGGAGTGGGAAGCTTGTGTAGCTCCAAAGGATAGAACTGGGGCCAAGTAGACCCAATTTAAAGGGAGGCAGATTTCAGCTCAATATAAGGGAGAAGAATTTCCTAACAATTAGAATTGTCTTCAAGTGGAATGGCTTACCTGGAGGCTTTAGGACTACAATGGATGGTGTCCCAGGCCATTGCAGATGCTCTTTTGGACATGCATATTTCCATAAATGAGACCATCTAGGTCAATGATTTTAAAAGCAATAGACCTTTAATATGTGATTACATCACACAAGGGAAAGCCCTTTAACTTGAGTTATGCAGGAGGAGAGAGGATGAGGATACACTGAGATCTTAGTCATCAATACAACAAGGATACCACTGCATGTCTAAAGAGGTAGGCTGCATACACAATGCACACAGCAGAGGTTTAAGGGCCATGGATAAGACCATCTTCAAGCTATGGTAGAAGGTAAAAAAGGTTATCAAAGGTGACTTTAGAAGCTCCCTCGGAAGGAGAAGCCCATATATTTAAGGCTCTCATCATGCCTCCCCATTTGGTGTTGGCATGCCTGCAGTGTCCTACACATATAATAGGATTACTTTAAAAGGAAATGGATGTCCAGGTGTTTTACAAGGAGGAGTAGTGTCTCCAATCTTTGTTATCAGGCCAGGAGACATTAGCTTGAAAGGTGACATTTCCAGCAGGGATGATTTTATATATGGCAGATATCAGAAAAGAGGTGGAGCAGGGGCACTAGGCAAGATGAGTGGATATGTATAGACCAGAAAGAGCCCTTTTCAACAAAGGGTAGGTCTCTCTCAAAGGAGGTCCTCTGGGTAATTCAGGATTACCACTTGTTATCTAGAGGGGGTTGTGTGCATGACCTCTGAAGTCCCCTTCAGCTCTAAAAAAAAGTCAGTATTTTTTCCTTTGCAATGACACTAAAACATTAATAATCATAGAGACTTTTTTCTTCTGAACACAATCTTTTTTTATATATCCAGGATGTGCTAGAGACTCATTATTCTTGAATGCCGTGCAATGTTATTTACAGAAATGAAGAATTCCCTGTCCTCATAATCCTTCCTGGCCTCTGCTTTCTCTTCCTCTTGTTTAATCCTATATTCATCGACCACCTCCCACTGTTATTTTTATTAAACATTTTGTCCTTAAGGACAGGAAGCCATTTAATCAAAAGGTAACCTAATGGGATTTATATGCTTCATACAAGTATTTGTCTTATAGAAAGTCCTCCTGCTTCAGTGCTTAAGAATTCTAAATGTTTCTCTTTCCCCTTCCAGATTTCTATTTATTTGAAATGATTAGATTCTTCCCTGACTCTCCATTCATTCACTTGGATCTCAGTGTGACTGAAGCCACACACTTGCCCTCAGCCAATGACACTTCTAGAGTATGATATGACAGTTAAACAAGTCTACTGGGGAATCTTTGGCAGTATTAATAGAGGTAGAGTTTCCAAAATGAGTGGGGCATAGTCTGATATTAAACCACATCTGAATAACTACATCCAGTCCTGGATGGAAAGACATTGATAAGCTGAGCATTTCTGGAAGAGGTTGTCCAGAATGGTAAATGGACTTAAAATTCTGCTTTGTGTGGATCAGTTGAAGGAATAACAAATGTCATCCTAGAAAAGAGGTTTATGAAGCGAGGATGATGATCCCTGTCTCAGAATATCCATATTAGTAGTAGAAAGGTTATTGTGGACAGGACTAGTAAAAATGGAGAGAATTTAAAGTAGGCAAATTTGGGGCTCAGTATAAGGAAATCCTTTTTTACCATTTGAGGCAGCATTAATAGATACTGAGTTTTCTCTCACTGGGAGTCTTCTAGTAGAGGTTAGGTGACTACTTGTCAGGGGAGTTATTCAGGGGATGGTTGATTGCCTGCTTCAGAAAGAGTTTGAAATACATCTCCTAGGTCCTTTCTGAGTCTGGAATTTCAATAATTTTATGATTCTAGACTCTGAATTCTCTTTCAGATTATACTTTTTCCCTTTTATCTATTCTTGCTAAACTTCCTTTCTTACTATAAAATTTGAGTTTTTTACCATTCCAAATTCCCCTTGTTCTTGGTTTGACTGCTTTCTGAAGCACTCTAGATACTTTACTCTCCTTTGCAAAATCTAATCTCTTAACTCCATCTTCATTATTTTATTTTTCTGCTTCTCTTAACCCTGGCAAATACTCTCAATATTCAAGCATTCACAATTGTCTATTGGTTGACACTTTTAAAGCAGGCAAAGGGGTTCCAATGTTGGGTGGGGAGTACAAATATAGCACTGAGTTCCACTGGACAATTACTTTATTCTTCATATCATCATCACCATCACCACCATTATCATCATCACTCATAGAGGCAGCATGGTTTACTGCAGGAATCAACACCTCCTGCCTGTGGGCCAAATACAGCCCACCACCTTTATTTGAATGGCTTGAGAGCTAAGAATAATTTTAGTTATGCGAAAAATAGGTGATGGGTGGGATTTAGTCTGACCCCCAGTCTAGTGGATAGAGAGTTGGTCTTGAGTCAAAAAGACCTATGTTGAAGTCTACTGGTTGTGTGATTCTTTGCAAGTCACTTAATTTAACTGTTGAGACTATAAATAATGGGGAATTTATCAATTGGTACTGATAAAGAATATTCCTCACCAGAAGTTCCTTAACCCAAAGAAATCAGAAGTCTAGTTTAAAAAACACTAGTTTGCCTTTCTTTAATGCTTTAACATTTGCAAAGGGTTTCCTTCAACCACCCCATGAAGTCATCAGGGCAAATATCATCAATTCCATTCTATAGATAACTAAGCTGAGGTTTAGAGGGTTGTGACCCACCTAAATAAGATAGCTCATATGTGGTAGAACATGGATACAAACTCATATAGCATGACTCCAAACCCTGTGCTCTTTACAAAATTTAATTCTATTTCTGTGTATACAATGTGGCCTATTTCATAGATTTGTCAACTTGTCTGTCCTCATCCATGTGTATTTCTGTATCAGGTTTATTATGGACTTGAAATAATATAATCCCAGGATTGGAACAAAGTTCAAAATAGAACACTTTATCTGTCTAGTTCACTGTCAATCTTTAATAAATGTTTGTTGAGCTGTAGGATTGAAAGATATATACCATCTACATGTACCATCTCTGTTTAAATACCTCCATTGTTGGCAAACGTTCTATCATAGAGTCTTCTCCCAAATAGACCCAAAGGATATGTAATTCAAATAATAAGGTCGGAGCTCAAAGAATTCTCCATACAAGTCACCAACCCCATTAACCATAGACCATTCCTGTCCCCTAGTCTGCAGGGTTAACATATGAGAAGGTAGATTTAGTCAAGGGTTCTTACTCTTTTCTTTGTTTCATAGGCCTTCTGGACATTCTGAAGAAGCCTATTGACCACTTTTCTGAAAAATGTTTTATAATGCACAAAATAAAGTATATACGACTACAAACGATGCCAATTATATTAAAACAGAAATGTAATTTATTTTTCCATTCAAGTTCACAGACCCCCTGAAATGGATCCATGGGTTCCTTGGATGTCCATGGTTCCCAGGTTAAAAATCTTTAGTCTGGACAATCTTTAAGACCCCATTTCTAATATTTAATTTTATATTCTATTATTCCATTTTCTCATGTTTTATATTCTCTGTCCTCTGTTTTCACATTCTTTATTCTAAGATCCCTTTCAGCTTTGATGCTTTGTGTTCTAATGTTTCCTTCCAGATCTAACATTCAACAAGTGTATGACTGTATATGCAGTAGGTGTCCTCTCAAAAAGCCTTTGAGACAAAGCATTCTGATTTCTTAATTGGCCAAAAAAATGCAGTAAACAAGAGCAGCTTTGATTCAGACTCTAAATATAGCTTTGTCTTCATACTAAACAACAAAATGTATCTGTCTATCCACTCTCATTGGAAAACTCATTAGGTTGGAGTAGGAGATGTATTTTAAATATTCTCAAAACAGCACAAATAACACTACAGACTCTGCAGGCAACTACTAACACATAAAAGCATCAATTTAAAAAAAAAACTATCAGGGAACAATATAGGTAGGTGTCCCAGTAGGTAGAGCACTGGGTTGGCAGTCAGGAAGACCAAGGTTCAAATATAGCCTCAGATACTTATTTAGCTGTGTGACCTTGAACAAGTAACTTAACCTCTGCCTGCCCCAATTTTGTAATCAGTAAAAATGAGAATAAAATACCTACTTCCTAGGGTTATTGTGAGGATAAAATGAGATATTTGTAAAGTTTGTAATATTTAAAAATCTTAAAGCACTAGATAAATGCTAGCTATTATTATATTATTAATATGATTATTATTTTGGAGCTATGAAGATTTTCAAAGGATTACAATGACGAACAAAAAACAATAAAATCTGATTTGAAGAACCAAACATGATAAACAGAAATCATTCATAAATGGCCTTACTTATCATCAGAATCACATATAATGAATGGCTAGATCATCAGGCTTGAGTCTTCACTTGAATACAAATCAGACATGCTCCTAATTTAGTGCTTCTGACATATAATTTTAACTGCTTTTTTTCTCAGTCACAGAATCAAGAGATCACCATATGTGGGTATGGTTTTGTGGATATGATTTATGAAGCACTGTACATTTTGTGGTATATATCTTAGGAGTTATTAAATATGAGACAATATTTTCATATATAAGTATTTCAAGGGTCCATGGGTTTGACAGCCTAAGTACTCTCTCCAATAATATAGAGGACTACGACCTAGTAGGATCACAAAATCACAGAATTTTAGAATTAGAAAGTCTTCAATGGCTACCTAATCTAACCAATACACAACAGGATTGTTTTGATGATCAGATGAGATAAGATACGTAAAGACTTTGGCATACCTTTCTGTGCTATATAAATGTTCACTAGATATTGTTACTACTAAAAGGAATCCCCAGGGTCTCATACTCAACTGGCCAACCAGTTTCTGTCTGATGACCTCTAAGGAAAGGGACGTATCACCACCTTCAGAGGCAGGCTATCCCACTTTTAGACAGTCCACCTCATCTGTGGCTAAATCAATCTTTTCCTTGTGGGTAAGCTGGTAATAAGCCTCTCTGAATTTATTTGCATCCATTCTTAGAGCGTTGCCTACTTGGTAGGACTGATTTTTCTCTCTGCTGCTCTATAAATTGAGAGCTCCAGGTCATTCCCATGCCACAGTTGGTTGGTTGGCTATTGTCCTTCTTTCTTGAAGAGAACCAAAATGACATCACTATGCTAGAGTCAAGTTTCAGTGTGTCTGACTGTGGCTGATCAGACCAATATGAGCCCGGAATGTTCTACCATAGGTCAGGCATAAATAGTCCATATGAACTCCCATACCATAAAGAGAGAGCAAAAGAGGATTTTAGGATCATGGGCGGAGTAAAGATGGTGGCTGGTAAGCAGGAACTAGTGTGAGCTCCGTACGGAGTCCCTCCAAAAACCTATAAAAAATGGCTCTGAACCAATTCTAGAATGGCAGAACCCACAAAACAGAAGAGGGAAGCAGGGCTCCAACCCAGGACAGCCTGGATGGTCTCTGGGTGAGGTCTATCACACACAGAGCTGGAAGCTGGGAACAGAGTGGAGCAGAGTCCAGCGTGGGTGGTGTGGACCATCCAGACCAGAAGCCGGGCGGAGGGGGCCCTAGCGCCCTGGATCAGTGAGTTGCAGCAGTTACCAGACTCCTTAACCCACAAACACCAAAGACTGCGGAGAAGGTTAGTGGGAAAATCTGCGGGAGTAGAAGGAGTTCACGGTTCGGCTTCCAGCCCCCAGGGCAGGGAGGTGGGGCAGCTACAGCTGTTGTTACTTCTGGCTCCAGGCCCACCTGGTGGGAGGAATTAAGTGGCAGATCAGAGCAGGAGTACACGGCCTGCAGAAGATCTCAGCCCAGTCCGGGTTGGGGGTTGGGGAAGGAGCAGTGCTGGTGTGGCAGAGTTGGCACCTCCCCCCCAAACGTGGAACATAGAACTCGTTAGTCTACAAGCAGTCATACCCCACTGAAAAACTCAAAGGTCAAGTTAGTTGGCTGGGAATATGGCCAGGCAGCGAAAACGCACCGAGATTCAGTCTCAGACTTTGCATTCTTTCTTTGCTGACAAAGAAGACCAAAACATACAGCCTAAAGAAGTCAATAAAGTGCAAGAACCTACAACAACAGCCTCCAAGAAAAACATGAACTGGTCCCAGGCCATGGAAGAGCTCAAAAAGGATTTGGAAAAGCAAGTTAGAGAAGTAGAGGAAAAATTGGGAAGAGAAATGAGAAGGATGCGAGAAAACCATGAAAAACAAGTCAATGACTTGCTAAAGGAGACCCAAAAAAATACTGAAAAATACACTGAAGAAAACAACACCTTAAAAAACAAACTAACTCAGATGGCAAAAGAGCTCCAAAAAGCCAATGAGGAGAAGAATGCCTTGAAAGGCAGAATTAGCCAAATGGAAAAGGAGGTCCAAAAGACCACTGAAGAAAATACTACTTTAAAAATTAGATTGGAGCAAGTGGAAGCCAGTGATTTTATGAGAAATCAAGATATTATAGAACAGAACCAAAGGAATGAAAAAATGGAAGATAATGTGAAATATCTCCTTGGAAAAACCACTGACCTGCAAAATAGATCCAGGAGAGATAATTTAAAAATTATTGGACTACCTGAAAGCCATGATCAAAAAAAGAGCCTAGATACCATCTTTCAAGAAATTATCAAGGAGAACTGCCCTGATATTCTAGAGCCACAGGGAAAAATAGAAATTGAAAGAATCCATAGATTGCCTCCTCAAATAGATCCAAAAAAGAAATCTCCCAGGAATATTGTCGCCAAATTCCAGAGCTCCCAAATCAAGGAGAAAATACTGCAAACAGCCAGAAAGAAACAATTTGAGTATTGTGGAAACCCAATCAGAATACCCCCAGATCTGGCAGCCTCTACATTAAGAGATCGAAGGGCTTGGAATACGATATTCCAGAGGTCAATGGAGGTAGGATTAAAACCAAGAATCACCTACCCAGCAAAACTGAGTATCATGCTCCAAGGCAAAATATGGATTTTCAATAAAATAGAGGACTTTCAAGCTTTCTCAGTGAAAAGAAAAGAACTGAATAGAAAATTTGACTTTCAAACAGAAGAATCAAGAGAAGCATGAAAAGGTAATCAAGAAAAAGAAAAAGAAAAAGAAATTGCAAGGGACTTACTAAAGGTGAACTGTTTTGTTGACATTCCTACATGGAAAGATGATGTGTATGATTCATAAGACCTCAGTATTAGGGTAGCTGAAGGGAATATGCATACATATATGTTTATGTACATATATGGGTGAATGTGTATGTATGTATATATCCATGTGTGTATGTGTATATATGATTATATTGATTTTATATATATACACAGAAAGAGAGAGAGAGAGAGAGAGAGAGAGAGAGAGAAAGAGAGAGAGAGGGAGAGAGGGAGAGAGGGAGAGAGCAAATGACACAGGGTGAGTTGAAGATGAAGGGAAGATATCTAAAAAGAAACAAAATCAAATTAAGGGATGAGAGAGGAACATACTGAGAGAGGGAGATAAGGAGAGATAGAATGGGATGGATTATTTCCCATAAAGGTGGCAAGAGGAAGCAGTTCTGTGGAGGAGGGGAGAGGGCAGGTGAGGGGGGAATGAGTGAACATTGCTCTCATCAGATTCGGCCTAAGGAGGGAATACCATACATACCCAATTGGGAATCTTACCCCACAGGAAAGAAGAGGGAAGAAGATTAAAAAAAAGGGGGGGGATGATGGAGGGGAGGGCAGATGGGGGTGGAGGTAGTCAAAAACAAACACTTTTGAAAGGGGACAGGGTCAAGGGAGAAAATTTAATAAAGGGGGATGGGTTGGGAAGGAACAAAATATAGTTAGTCTTTCACAACATGAGTATTGTGGAAGGGTTATACATAATGATACACATGTGGCCTATGTTGAATTGCTCGACTTCTTAGGGAGGGTGTGTGGGAAGGGAAGAGGGGAGAGAATTTGGAACTCAAAATTTTAAAAACAGATGTTCAAAAACAAACAAAAATGTTTTCACATGCAACAAGACAATAAGATACACAGGCAATGGGGCATAAAAATTTATCTTCCCTACAAGAAAGGAATGGAAAAGGGGATGGGAGGGGAGTGGGGTGACATAGGGGAGCGCTGACTGGGGAACAGGTCAACCAGAATATATGCCATCTTGGAGTGGGGGGGAGGGTAGAAATGGGGAGAAAATTTGTAATCCAAACTCTTGTGAAAATCAATGATGAAAACTAAATATGTTAAATAAATTTAAAAAAATAAAACATTAAAAGCATTATAGAAAAAAAAGAGGATTTTAGTAGCTTGCTGCTGCTAGTGGTGTTGCTGTTGTGGCCGTTACAACCCAGAAGTCAACCTCAATTCCTAATTATCTCTCACTCCCCATATAATCTCTTGCCAAGATCTTTTATTTTCACCTTTCCATTCAGGATACTTTCAATTCAATTCAAAAACCATTTATACATAAGCATCTAAGTTTTACTGGGCCTTGCACTTAGGACTAGAGATATAAAGGTAGAAGTGACTTAGGTCTTGCCCTTGAGAGGTAGGCACAGTCAGTCTAATGGGAAGGAAATTGCACATATAATTATGATTCAGGGGAGAAAGAAAACTTCCCATCATCTCTGGAATATACCTCATTTTCTCCTCTGACACTGCTGCCCACTCTAATGCAGGCCCTCATGTCCTCATGCCAGGATGATTGCAATCTCCTGCTGATGGATCTGCCTGCCTCAAGTCTCTCTCCACTCCAGTCCATCCTCCATTCAGCCACTCAAGTCATCATACTAAAGCATAAATCTAACCATGACACCCTATTTAGTGGCTTCCTATTGCCTCAAAGTCCTTCATAACCTGGCCACCTCCCACCTTTCTAGTTTTCTTTGCACCTTACTCCCAGAATCATATTCTTTGTGACATTGGCCCCCTGGCTGCTCCATAAACAACACTCCATCTCTCAGTGCCTGGTATTTTGTTTTCTCCCCATGCCTGTAATGTTCTTCCTTCTCTATTCCAACTATTTACATCCCTGGTTTTCTTTAAGTATCAAGTAAATTTCCACCTTCTACATGAAACTTTCCCTAATCCCTCTTAATTACAGTGCCTTCCCTCTGTTTATTACTTCCTATTTATCATATATATGTATGAATATGCATATATGTGAATATATATATATATATATATATATATATACATACATATGTATATATTGCTTTGCACATATTTGTTTGCATGTTGTCTCCCTCATGAGATTGAAAGCACCTTGAGGGCCTCTTTTTGGTATCCCCAGAGCTTAGCACAGAACCTGGCACAAAGTAGGTGCTTAATAAATGTTAACTGATTGATTACTGGGGAAAACATTAGATTTGGCATCACAGGAGCTTAGCTCAAATAGAGGCTTTCCCATTTACTAGCTGTGAAACCTTCTTCAAGTCAATTTACTTGTCCTGGCCTCAGTTTCCCCACTTGTAAATTGAAGAGGAGTGAACCAGATTAACTCTAAAGTGCATTCTTTTTTTTTTTTTTTTTACTATTCCAAATATCTTAATAAGAGTTCTCTGGAAGGCATTTAAAGCACCAGTTTGTGCAGATAAACTCACTTAGAGAGACAGAATACAGAACACAAGTAGCCACGGAGCTGAGGAATTTTCTTGATTTGGGGCAGGATCTGAGAGTCCACTGTTTTCTGATCAGCCTTGCACTGCTCTGTAATCTCGTATTTCTCTTTTTCTGTGTCAAAAATCTCTCCTTCTTGGTGTCTAGGTTTACGGAGCCTCTTCTTCTTGAAGTAAGCATCAGTAAGATGGTTTGGAATTTTTACACCTGAAAGGTTAACCCTGGTAGAGGTGGCAACGACAAATTTCTGATGGGTCCTTCTCAGAGGAACACGGTTGATGATCAGAGGTCCAGTCACCAGTAGCAAGCCACTAGCCAGCTGCTTCAGGAAAACTACTCGCTTGCCCCTGTGGCAACCAGTGAGCATGATCAGAACAGTGCCTGGCTTGATGCTAGCTCAAAGGCTCCTCACATGCTGGCTGAAGGGCTTTTTGCCATGACTTAGCAGCTTTCTAGGCACATCCTCAGTAGGGTAATACCGAGGCATTTTGCGAATGTTTACCACACGGGGTCCTCCATTCTTATCACCACCAACTGGCTTTGAGATAGTAGCATATTACCGGCCGGAGCCAGAGCTGAGCCCTGCCCTCCTCGGACCTCCAGGCCCAGGGGCCTGCTGAGACAAACTCAGGGCTCTGAGTTATGGGTGGAGCCAGGAGGAGGGGTCTCGCCTTTGTTGCCTCCCTAGCAATTCCAGGTCTTTGCCCGGACCCGCTTGAGCACATGGAACTTCCGGTTCTTTGCCTGGACTGCCTGCCTGCAAGGAGCTTTGGGTTGGCGTGGGAAGAGAAGGGGAGGAGAGTAGGCAGAGTCGGGGCAGTCCTAGTACTCAGGTGTCTTGATTTTTACCTGTCTTTCACCCACGTAACCAAAGAATGTACCTACCTCACTAAAGATATAAAAATGCTGCTTGCTGAAATAAAATTCGGAGTCATTCACCACCTCTCGGCTCCCACCCCATACATTGTCCACGAGATCAGGCCCTTTGCTAGGCAAAGGCCTGGGTCTTGGGGGGAACCCCGAGTTTGTTGTGAGGCCGGGGACTCACAACAAGTGGAGCCCAGAACGTGAGGCAACTACAACGCCGGGCCACACCCGTGTGAACCCACGAAACCCAAGGTGCCTCCTTCTGGGAGCAGGAAGGAGACGAGCAGGAGGGAAGACTTCACTTCGAGCACAGCCTTGGGCCACATTCAACTACTCAGCGAGAAACGCTTTATCTTCTCATCTCCACGGGGAACCCAGTTTTCAACACTGGTGAGTTAAGTAGATCTACTTAACTCACAGGCCAGTGTGCATCCTTCACAGACTCTAAGGACTTTGATACATTCCGTAGAATACTTCAAAAGCTTGGTAAGAAGCAAGGATGCATGATTTATTTGAGAAAAGTTAGGGGCATCACATCACAGCACCAGCTGCAGCAAACACGATATACACTGAAGTTCCCCAAAACCAAAGTTTTACAGAGAGATGGGGCTGCTGGAACAGAGCAAGAGGAGGAACTTGCAAACTTGGCAGACTTAAAGGACAAGATACGAGAAAAATGCAACTAAGACTATTATCCGAAACAAAGAATGAAATCTCCTTCGGTCCCTCCCCCAACTCCTCATTATAAATTCAATCCGTGCATTTGGGAACATAAAATACATTACAGCAAATTTTGGAAGAAGCTAGTAAGGGAAAAATATCTCCTAAACAACTGGAAGAGACCAATGGGGGATCTGCCCCAGATTATCTTAAAAGCAGGGTCTCCATGACCCCAATAAAGCATGGCACCTGGCCTCTGTTACATCAGTGGGCCAAGTACTTTGTGTATAGGATTAAAAAAAATCCCCTCTCTGTCTCTGCATCTCTATCTCTGTGTCTCTGTGTCTTCGTTTCTGTGTGAGTGTCTAATCGGACACCCTGTAATCTCCCTTATCTTTTTCTCTCCCTCCTCGGGGGAGAGACAGAGAGAAAAATGTAGTTTTGGAAAATTGCTGGAAAATACTGCTCTTTCTTTTTCACTTCATTTCTTCAAATGTGGCCAGTTTGAAGGATCTGAAGAGAGAAAAGAAAGAAATCGGGAACTTTTCCCTTAAATATAAGTGAAAATGTGTTCTAATTTGGTTTAAGACAAAGTCAGAATTTTTTATACCATTTGGCGCTAAGGCAAATTCAGAAAAATGCATGAATCTCTAATAAAGAGACACTCTGAGTCTTCCAGTACGAGGAGAGAGGACAAGGTAACACTGGATTCTCTTCTCTTCCAGAGTCCTACTCACCTTTGACTGACAAGTTCAAAGTTCTCACTTCCAAAAAAGTTTTAAGCTGTTGCTCATTTTAATCTTTAAGTTTTAAGGTGAAAAGTAAGGCAGCTGGAGAAAGGAAAAGCTGGCTGAGTATGTAAATTTATTTACTTGCAATGTTTAAGGTAGTTTGGCAAAGAAAGATTGAAATTGGAGATACAGAGGGTAAAAAGAAAAGAAAAAAGATAAAAGTTTGGGAAGGAGAGAGAGACTGGCATGGAGGAGTTTGATTGTGGGGGTAGAGGCTGTATTTGAGTCCACGTGGCTTGGGGTCCATGTGCTCTGGGCCACCCCCTCCCCCCACTCCACCTTAGGAGCTGAAACTAAAAGAAACTTGTAACCTGTAGTTAATGATGAAAGGTTTTATTGAAACTCTGGGTATTTACTAAAAGAAGGATTTTGATTTATATAATCATTAAGCTCTATGTAAGGTATGACTGTTAAAAATGTTAAATTTTACTGTTGGTCAAGGAAGCTCCCCGCCTGGGAAATTAACATAGGCAGGCTCTTTTCTAAGGGACTTCGCAGCCCAAGGTAATTTACCTGTGGCTGAGAATTTTATCATGGATAATCCTGAGTTCCTCTTTAACTCAGCTTTGTCAGTTCTGCTCAGAAACTAAAATTGTTTTAGCTTGCTCCTTTTGCTTGAAAGGAAGTGGCTCACCTCTTTCAAATTCCTTAGGCTTTTTTGTTAATTCAAACCCTTTTTGTAAAAGTGGAAGAATTAGAGTCAGGGATTGGAATGCATAAGATGAAGCTTGGAGAAAGCTGGGTGCAAATAAAGTTTTTTCTTTTCTTTCATAAATTCATTCATGGCCAGGCAAATATTCCTAATGTGTATTTAAGATATTAATGTATTAATATATGTTATGCATGTATTTATATATTAATGTATTAATATAGAAATACCAGAAGTCATGGGATCAACAATTCCTATTTGTGATATCTAGAAATTCTGTAATAACAAAGAATTCAGTTGTTATAATACTTTGAAAATATAGGAATGTGATTTTCAAGCCTGTATCATCTAAAGTTGTATTTATGTTAATCTGGAGGTTTATGGACTAATTTGTGAATGAATTCCAATGTTTAAAGGTTAAAGAAGGGAAAATGCTTTTGAAAAATTCTCTGTAAAATCTTTTTGTATGATTTTCAGAAGGCCTGCTGAATTTCCACCTGTAAGCTAATTGGTTGCAGTTTTCTGTGAGTTATCGAAGTTCTGGGTGAGATGATATGATGCTTTTTATTGGCAGATCTCTGTAATCAGAAATAAGCAGGTAGTGACAAAAGAGAAGTTGTAGAATGTTTCTGTATTAATGGGAAAAGTTAAATGTGGATTTGAATTCATTCCATCATCCAAAACATAAAGATAAAGTTATATGGCTCAATTCTCTCAGATCAGGCATAATTAGAGAAGAATAGGAAAATTGAAGAGAAACTGATGCAAATGTGTTAGAGCAGTAATTTATGATCTTCAGGGGAAGATTTTCTGAACAAGGGAGGAAATGCATGTGAGCTATTTAGAGCTAGTTTTAAGGATGTTCCTGAAGCAATGTGAGATTATATTCATTCAATCGTGCCATTCGAAGACTTTATGGGACTGTTAACTGACTGTTTTTTCTGAGTCTAACTCCAGGTGTGAGTATCAAGGAAGGCTGACCCAAGATGCCAGCAGCCCTGTGAGAGGGCAAGCATGAGCTGCAGGTATGATTTCTTGGCAGAGTTGAGACGGCAACTGTTCAGCCTGTGCTGAGGTGGGACCCTTTTGTATTAATGCCTTAATTGAAACCTGGCAGTCTAAGCCTGACTCAATGCAGCTTGTAGTTTGACATGGCCTCTGCCTGGACTTCACAGGAAGCTGGGGAAATATGGTCCCCTTACTCTGTGTCCCTACTCTCTTGATGGCAAAATGTTATTATTAGAAGGTTTTGTAAGCACAGTGAAAATCTTAAATATTGATTATGGAACATCTTAGATTACCATAGGACTGGGATCAGTGTTTTTGTATAGGCATAAGTTAGGTTTTCTCCTAGTAATGGTATGGAGACAATTAGGTCAAGGGCTTGTGAGAATATTATTTTGCTCTTTGGTTAATATCGAGCTTGTCTAAAGCTTTGATGCAATTAGTAATGTTAAAAGAAGAATGGCTTGTGTATTATCCTGTAAATGCCATCTAAGAAACATGGCATGACAAAAGTTTATGACATCATATGTACTGTGTTGAAAATTGGTTATTTAATATATCTATGTATGTACTGGAGTCGCATCCCTCTGGTGGGGAAAATTAATGCTGAGTAATGTAAAGTATAAGAGTTTGGGTTCTGATGTGAATTTCTTAAACAGAACAATTGGTCAAGGTTCCAATTTTGAATTTGTAAAATGATCAGGGTTATAAGGATTAGAAATGGTAACTTAAAATTCTGCTAAGATTACCCTTGTAGGAGAATGGACAGAAAGCTGGTTCCTGCAAGAGAAGAAGAAGAAGCTTCTGTGCTGGAGATGACTGGAACAAATGCCAAGGACCAGAAGACTTGATGCTCCCTGCTGGACAGCTATACAGGAAAAGACTTTTGAATCTTAAAGGGACAATTGCATCATTGCTTTTCCTTTTGAGTCTATGTATCTGTATTTACAAAGGGGACTGCCCCCTTTGATTTGTCAATGCGTCAATCAATCCTTCACATGTTTATTTACAAGGGGATAGTTAAATGAAAAATTTGGATGTACCTATAGTGGTGAGGTGTCAGCAAAAACAAAAAAGGGGGAGTATGAGTCGTTGAGTGGAATACTGATTGAGTGGAATGTTGAAGTAGCAGAACAATTATTGATTATTGATAGTTTCAAACATTATTGGTATTTTCAAAACATTTACCCATTTCTCAATATATTCTTGACTATTTTCCATACAGTACCTTATGTTTTTTGGTTGGTCATAATAAGTTTTTGTCTACCTTGTGTCCTTAGGATAATGAATGTTATGATTAAGCCATATTTCATAGTCAGAACATTACAGCAGAAAATACCCAGGTGTTACAATTGGACACTGAGGAAGGAGGGGCAGTACATGAGAACTTAGAACCTGAAGTGTTACAGACGATTTTCTGAGTCATATTAAGACCTTGTTAACCCCCGATTGGCTTAGTCATGTTTTAGAGACTGTGGCCGTTGTGGGGCCTTGCCTTTTTTGCTATGTTGTACTCCTTTAGTGATGAGTATGTTTTTTGGGGCCCTGTATACAGTCATTGAGTCGGTACCTGTTGACTCTTCTGGCAAAATGAAAATGGGGGAGTTGTTACAGTCCGAGTTAGAGCTGAGCCCTGCCCTCCTTGGACCTCCAGGCCCAGGGGCCTGCTGAGATAAAGTCAGGCCTCTGAGGTATGGGTGGAGCCAGGAGGAGGGGTCTGGGCTTTGTTGCCTCCCTAGCAATTCCAGGTCTTTGCCTGGACCTGCTTGAGCACATGGAACTTCTGGCTTTCTGTCTGGGCTTACTGGAACACATGGAACTTCCAGTTCTTTGCCTGGACTGCCTGCCTGCAGGGAGCTTCGGGTTAGCTAGGGGAAGAGAAGGGGAGGAGAGTAGGCACAGTTGGGGTGGTCCTAGCAACTAGCTGTCTTGATTTTTACCTGTCTTTCACCCACATAACCAAAGAATGTACCTACGTCACTAAAGATACAAAAATGCTGCTTGCTGAAATAAAATTCGGAGTCATTCACCACCTCTTGGCTCCTACCCCATACATTGTCCACGAGATCAGGCCCTTTGCTAGGCAAAGGCCTGGGTCTTGGGGGGAACCCTGAGTTGGTTGTGAGGCCGGGGAATCACAACAGTAGCAGGCACCTTCTCTTTCTTTTTCCTTTCAATCCGGGATTTTGGTGCAGCATATTTCCGCTTGTACATAGCTCTCCGGGAATACATTGCAGACATGGAGTATCTACCAATCCCTCGGGTCAGGACTGGGTTCCAACTGCAATGCTTTCAAGGCTTTTTCACCACCTTTTCAGCCACATCTTCCTTTTTGTTCTCTTTTTTCTCCTTTTTGACCTTCTTTTCCTTTGGTTCCTTTGGAGGCTTTTTGTCTGCCATCTTGAGCGAGGAGAAAGAGCTAAAGTGCATTCTAATACTAAATCTTTGATTCTATGATTCTATGAACTTCCTTTCCTTCTACTACTCCTAAGGACTTTAAGAAACTGAAATGTATCTGGCTGAGGGTGATCCCAATGGTGGGGAGACTCAAAGCTATGCTGTAAGAGGGTCAGTTAGAGAGATGTCTAGCCTGGAGAAGAGAACATAACTGGGGTTTGGGCAACACAATGAATGTCTTCAAGTGTATAAATGGCTATCATGAGAAAAGTAATTAGACTCATTTGGTTTTATTCACTCCCCAGGGGTCAAAAATACTCTAGAAATAATAAGCTGATGGGGAAAGAATTTAGAGATAAGCAGATTTCACAATATAAAGAAGAATGTTCTAATAATCAGAGCTGCCCTACAAGGGAAGTAGTGAGCATCTGGTCACTCATTTAAGTAGAAGCTAGGAAACCAATTGTTAGTGACATGGTAGTCAGAAGTTATGCTTCAGGTAGACATGACATCCAGTACCCCTTTCGATAAGTCTATCATTTTTTGTTTGGAAAAACAAACTCTTTATAATAGCTTAAATAACAAGGAATGGAGAGAATGTGGAATTCATATTCAAATAGAGCTATGATCAGATCAGTGCTGGTGCTGATGACAATCCACTCATGCCTACCCATCCTGCTTGGTTCACACCTTCCATGTTTGCTCTGGAGGATCCATCCCAGGGACTAGAGGTCTTCATCACCTTCTCTCGACATTGTGAGGTTACCGAAAGACCTGATATTCTTGCCACAGGAAAATCCTATCTTCTTTTTCTTTTTGTATTTCTTCAATGGCAAGGCTTGCAATGCTATTTATTCTTATACCTAGTGGGTTACAGTTTACACACACACACTCAATCATTACACATACATATATGTAGATAGGTATGTAGGTAGGTAAATAGACAGAAAGATAGGTAGATAGATAAATAGATAGATAGATAGATAGATAGATACATAGAAAGATACGTGGATAGATGCAGATATTTGCTTTTCTATTGCCCTCTGGGTGATAAACATTTTCAATTATTCAGAGATAATAGAGTTCTATATCTTAAAACCATAGAACAATGTAGGAGTTTTATATTTTACTTAATCACCACCAGTTTTTACAATGACCTCATGGATGGGCCATAGGATAAGAAAAGCATACTTCTTGTAACTAGAGGAGTTTGCTCCTTGAGCAGTACCCCAAGGAAAAAGAACTATACAAGAGACATCAGGTGGAAGCATTAATAGGATTAAAGTCTCAGTGTTATACTCACTGCTGTTCACTCTCTGTAAAATGAAGGTCCAACTTGAGCTGGAAATCTACTTCACTCAAAGCATTTTCAACCTACAAAGAAAAGAAAAACCAATTTATTCCAAAAGCCAATTTCTGCCCCAACTCAAATATTTGATATTTCCCTTCTTGAGAGAATTGCACCACTGAGCATTCAAGTTATTGAATTTATTAGTCAGGGTAGAAGAGGCCTCTAGACAGTGAAAATTTCACAGCAAGTTCAAGTTTATTACTACATTTGTCTGAGATGCCTGAGATGGGCATTTCCCCTCCTCTACAACCCTGTCTAGTTAGTGAGGGATAGCTACCCATCCTTGGAAATCACAGACACATATATTTACAAAAGGACTATTTCCTTTCTTAGGTTTTCCCAGAGAACTTTGTCTATATTTCTAGTTTATTCTGTATCCTCTCTCATGAATCATATTTATTCTGTGTGCATGCTGAATACCCCTAGTAGAATGCACATTCCATAAAGGTATGGGTTCTATATTTTATCGAGCTCAGTTCAGCAATCATTTATCAAACACATTGTATGTATGTACCACAGGTACAACATGAAACATTAAGGATGAAGTTGGTGTAATGTGGGGGAATGAAAGCAGTCCCTATTCTCAAGGACCTTTGATTCTTCTTTGGTGCTTTGGTGCTTAGGAATAGAAACTGGACCTCTATACTTCACCAGTCTACAGAACTTGCATGTAAGAGAATGCTCTTTACCAATGAAAGATGGCATCTTCTCTGCCAAATAGTCTTAAAAAGATGCCCAGAGTACTGAGATGTTAGGCAATTTACCCAGACTCACAAAGCCATTCTTTGTAAGGGGGAGAACTTGAACCCAGGTCTTCTTTAGGACAACCTATCCACCATGCCATGGTTTCTCTAGGTACTTAATAAATATTTGTTAATCAATATTCTGTTGAAGTATACCATAAAAACAGTTCTATTACAACACAGTTCTCTGGTCTTTTGGTTCAGATGCTGAAGTCTTTTTTACTGTCTTTCAAGAATATACATGGTGGTGGTAACCAGGAGGAGAGGGTAGATAATTGGGGTTGCTGTATTAACTTAATTACACTTTCTAGGTGGATAGTGCACTGAGCTTGGAATAAGGAATACTCATTTTCATGAGTTCAAATCTGGCCTCAGACACTTACTGTCTATATAATCCTGGGAAAATCATTTAACCCCGTTTGCCTCAGTTCCTCATCTGTAAAAATGAGCTGGAGAAGGAAATGGCAAACCACTCAAGGATCTTTGCCAAGAAAACACCAAATGGGGTCATGAAGAGTTGGATACAACTGAAAAAATGACAGAACAACAACAAATTTCTCAAATCTCTCTCTCTATAGTCTCCTCTACAACAGAACGTAAATCCCTCAAGGCCTAGAATTAGCTAGTTTCTGTTGTATACATGTTACTTAGCATAAATACCTCTTTGTGCATAATGGGCACTTAATAAATGTTTCTCAAATTAAATGCTTTAATTTTGGCACTTGACAAATGTTTCACAAATTGAAAGTTTTAATTTTCCATTGAATTATAGTTATAAGTGCATTTTTCCTCCCATTAGATTATAAATACCTCAATGGCAAGACCTATGCCACATCTGCTTTAACATCACTAAGTCCTGAGTGCAGGGGCTAGCATATCTCAGATGTTAATATGATTAAATGACTACTGAATCGAATTGAAAGTATCCTAGATTGAAGATGGTTCAGATATCATCTTGCCTTACAATAAGAGGATGGATAGGACAACATGTTGGATGTTAATTGACAACTGAAGAGTACTGATATAAAGATTACAGGAATTCTGATAATGGAGAAATCAGTAAGAGCTGAGGGAACGGGGGGCGGAGCCAAGATGGCAGCTAGAAAGCAGGGACTAGAGTGAGCTCCATACCGAGTCCCTCCAAAAACCTATAAAAATGGCTCTGAACCAATTCTAGAACTGAAGAACCCACAAAACAGCAGAGGGAAGCAGGGCTCCAGTCCAGGACAGACTGGATGGTCTCTGGCTGAGGTCTATCCCACACGGAGCTGGGAGCTGGGAACGGAGTGGAGCAGAACCCAGCCTGAGCTGCGTGGACCAACTAGACCAGAAGCCGGGCGAAGGAGGCCCTAGTGCCCTGAATCAGTGAGCTGCGGCAGTTACCAGACTCCTCAACCCTCAAACACCAAAGACTGCGGAGAAGGTTAGTGGGAAAAGCTGCGGGAGTGAAAGGAGTTCGCGGTTCGGCTTCCAGCCCCGGGGGGACAGCGGAGGTGGGGCAGCTACACCTGCTGCTGCTTCTGGCCCCAGGCCAACTTGGTGGGAGGAATTAAGTGGTGGATCAGAGCAGGAGTGCACCGCCTGCTGAAGATCTAAGCCCAGTACAGGTTGGGGGTTATTGGGGAAGGAGCAGTGCTGGTGTGACAGAGCTGGCACCTACCCCTCCAAACGTGGAACAAAGAACTCATTAATCTACAAGCAGTCATACCCCACTGAAAAACTCAAGGGTCAAGTTAGTTGGTTGGGAATATGGCCAGGCAGCAAAAGCAAACCCAGATTCAGTCTCAGACTTTGGATTCTTTCTTTGGTGACAAAGAAGACCAAAACATACAACCTAAAGAAGACAACAAAGTCATAGAGCCTACAACAAAAGCCTCCAAGAAAAACATGAACTGGTCCCAGGCCATGGAAGAGCCCAAAAAGGATTTGGAAAAGCAAGTTAGAGAAGTAGAGGAAAACTGGGAAGAGAAATGAGAAGGATACGAGAAAACCATGAAAAACAAGTCAATGACTTGCTAAAGGAGACCCAAAAAAATACTGAAAAATACACTGAAGAAAACAACACCTTAAAAAATAGATTAACTTAAATGGCAAAAGAGCTCCAAAAAGCCAATGAGGAGAAGCATGCCTTGAAAGGCAGAATTAGCCAAATGGAAAAGGAGGTCCAAAAGACCACTGAAGAAAATACTACTTTAAAAACTAGATTGGAGCAAGTGGAAGTTAGTAATTTTATGAGAAATCAAGATACTATTTTTTTCATTTATTTATTTATTTTTAGTTTACCACACACGGTTCTACATAATTTTGAGTTCCAGATTTTCTCCCCTCCTTCCCCCCTCCCTCCCCAAGACGGCCTGGAATCTCATATAACTACCATTGAATTAATTTATACACTAGTCAAGTTGTGGAGAAGAATTATGACCAATGTAATGAATCATGAGAAGGAAGAGACAGAACCAAAAAAACCCCCAAAAACAAATACAAAAGAGAAGCAAAAAAGGCGAGCATGTAGTGCGGCTCAATCTATATTCAAACTTCACAGTTCTTTCTCTGGATGAAGATAGCATTCTCCATCGTGAGTCCCCTGGATTTTTCCTTGCACCTTACATTCCTGAAAAGAGCGAAGTATGTCAGGGTTGGTCCTCACGGAGTCTATATATCTGTGGTTGTGTACAATGTTTTCCTGGCTCTGCTCCGCTCACTCAGCATTATGTCGTGTAGGATTTTCCAGGTTGTTACGAAGTCCACATCATCCCCATTTCTTATGGCACAATAGTATTCCATTACCTTCATATACCACAGCTTGTTCAGCTATTCCCCAATTGATGGGCATCCCTTTGATTTCCAATTCTTGGCTACAACAAAAAGAGCCGCTATAAATATCCTTGTACATATGGGTCCTTTTCCCGCTTGTGTGATTTCTTTGGGATACAACCCTAGAAGTGGTAATGCTGGGACAAAGGGTATGAACATTTTTATAGCCCTTTGGGCTAGGCCACCTTCTCTAGCCTTTCTTTTCATTAATACCCTAGATATTCTAGACCTCTTGTTTTTTCAGATGAATTTTTTTATTATTTTGTCCAGCTCTGTAAAATAATTTTTTGGTAGTTCGATTGGTATGGCACTGAATAGATAGATTAATTTAGGTAGAATTGTCATTTTTATTATATTAGCTCGGCCTAACCATGAGCAACTGATATTTCTCCATTTATTTAGATCTGATTTTATTCGCGTGAAAAGTGTGTCATAGTTATGTTCAAATAGGCCCTGGGTTTATCTTGGCAAATAGACTCCCAAATATTTTATAGTGTCTAAAGTAACTTTGAATGGAATTTCTCTTTCTATCTCTTGCTGTTGGGCTTTGTCAGTAATGTATAGGAATGCTGAGGATTTATGTGGGTTTATTTTATATCCTGCAACTTTGCTAAGTTGTTTATTATTTCAAGTAGTTTTTTACTTGATTCACTAGGATTCTCTAAATAAATCATCATATCATCTGCAAAAATGATGATGTAGTTTCTTCTTTTCCTATTTTAATTCCTTCAATTTCTTTTTCTTCTCTTATTGCTACAAGCTAACATTTCTAGTACAACATTGAATAATAGGGGTGATAATGGACATCCTTGTTTCACCCCTGATCTTATTGGGAATGCATCTAGCTTATCCCCATTACAAATAATGCTTGTTGATGGTTTTAGGTAGATGCTATTTATAATTTTAAGGAAGGTTCCACTTATTCCTATGCTTTCCAGTGTTTTTAATAGGAATGGGTGCTGTACTTTGTCAAAGGTTTTTTTTCTGCGTCTATTGAGATGATCATATGGTTTCTGCTGGTTTTGTTGTTGATATGGTCAATTGTGCTAATAGTTTTCCTAATATTAAACCAGGCTTGTATTCCTGGAATAAATCCTACCTGGTCATAGTGTATTATTCTCGTGATGAGTTGCTGCAATCTTTTTGCTAATATTTTATTTAAAATGTTTACATCAATATTCACTAGAGAAATTGGTCTATAATTTTCTTTCTCTGTTTGGACTCTACCTGGTTTGGGTATTAGTACCATATTTGTGTCATAAAAAGAATTTGGTAGGACTCCTTCACCTATTTTCCCAAAGAGTCTACAAAGTATTGGAATTAGTTTTTCTTTAAATGTTTGATAGAATTCACATGTAAAACCATCTGGCCCTGGAGATTTTTTCCTAGGGAGTTCATTGATGGCATGCTCAATTTCTTTTTCTGAGATGGGGTTATTAAGAAATTTCACTTCCTTTTCTGTTAGCCTGGGCAGTTTATGTTTTTGTAGATATTCATCCATATCTCTAAGGTTGTCAAATTTATGGGCATACAGTTGGGCAAAATAATTCCTAATTATTGTTTTGATTTCCTCTTCATTAGAGGTGACCTCACCCTTTTCATTTTTGATACTGGTAATTTGATTTTCTTCTTTGTTTTTTTTAATCAAATTGGCCAAAGGTTTATCAATTTTATTGTTTTTTTCATAAAACCAGCTCTTTGTTTTATTTATTAATTCAATAGTTTTCTTGGTTTCAATTTTATTAATCTCTCCTTTGATTTTCAGTATTTCTAATTTGGTATTTAATTGGGGGTTTTCAATTTGCTCTTTTTCTAGCTTTATCAGCTGTATGCCCAGATCATTGATCTCCTTTTTCCATATTTTATTCATGTAGGCATTTAGGGATATAAAACTTCCCCTAAGAACTGCTTTTGCTGCATCCCATAAGTTTTGGTATGTTGTTTCATTATTGTCATTCTCTTGAACGAAGTTATTAATTGTTTCTCTGATTTGTTCTTTGGCCCACTCATTTTTTAGAATTAAATCATTTAGTTTCCAATTAGTGTTTAGCTTATTTTTCCATGGCTCTTTATTAAAAATGATTCTTATTGCATCATGATCTGAAAAGGATGCTTCGACTACTTCTGTTTTTCTGCACTGGATTGTGAGGTTTTTATGCCCTAGTACATGGTCAATTTTTGAGTATGTGCCATGTACTTTTGAGAAGAAAGTATATTCCTTTTAATCCTCATTCAGTTTTCTGAAGAGGTCTATCATATGTGCCTTTTTAAAATTCTGTTTACCTCCTTAACTTTTTTCTTATTTATTTTGAGGTTAGATTTATCAAGTTCAGAAAGGGGGAGGTTGAGGTCTCCCAATATTATAGTTTTGCTGTCTATTTCTTCCTGTAACTCCCTTAACCTCTCCTCTAAGAATTTGTATGCCTTACCACTTGGTGCATATATGTTAAGCAATGATATTGCTTCATTCTTCATGGTGCCTTTTAGCAGGATATAATGTCCTTCCTTATCTCTTTTAAGTAAATCTATCTTTACTTTTGCTTTGTCTGAGATTAGGATTGCTACATCTGCTTTTTTTACTTTGGCTGAGGCACAATATATTTTACTCCAGACTTTTATCTTTATGCTATGTGTATCCCCCTGTTTCAAATGTGTTTCTTGTAAACAGCATATTGTAGGATTACGGTTTTTAATCCATTCTGCTATCTGCTTCTGTTTTATGACAATGTTCATCCCCTTCACGTTCAGAGTTATGATTTCTATCTGTGTCTTTTTCTCCATCCTAATTCCCCCTGTTTATGCTTTTAGTTCTCCCTTTCCCCTTCTCCTCCTCAACAAAGTTTTGCTTTGGACCGTCAACTTCCTCAGTTTACCCTCCTTTTTCCCCACCCTTATCGTACCATTTCCCACTTACTACTTCTCCTCTCCCTTCTGACCACCCCCCTCCCTTTCTTCCCCCCGTCCCCTCCTACTTCCCGTAGGACAAGTTAGATTTCTAAACTTATCAGTGTATGTTATTCCCTTCTTGAACTAGATCAGATGACAGTAAAGCTCAAATACTGCTCTTCTACCTCCCTTCTTTCCCTCTACTATAATATGTTTTTGTGCCACTTCATTTGGTGTAATTTACCCTTTTCTACTACCTCCTTACCGCTTCTCTCATAGCCCTCCCTTTATATCTCTTACTTATATTTTATATCTTTATATCAGTTAATTTATACAGGCATTCACAACCTCTGTATATCCCTTTCAATTGTCATAATAGCTGTACCATTCTCAAGACTGACTTTTATATGTATATATAAAATATATAAAATGTATATATATATATATACATATATATGTATATAAAATATATAAAATGTATATATATGTATATATAAAATATATATATATATATATATATATATATATATATATATATATATATATATATATATATATATATATATATATACATAAAAACATACATAAGATGATATGATCCCACATAAAGATGTAAACAACCTGCCCTTATTGGTTAATAAGGTTTGTGGGGTTTTTCCCCCTGGTTACCTTTTTATATCTCTCTTGAGTTTTGTATTTGGAGATTAAATTTTCCATTGAGTTTTGGCTTTTTCATCAGGAATGTCTGGAATTCCCTTATTTCATTGAATGTCCATCACCTTGCCTGAAAAAATTATGCTTAGTTTTGCTGGGTAGTTGATCCTTGGTTGTAGTCCCAGCTCTTTGCCCTTTGGAATATCATATTCCAATTTCTCCTGTCTTTTAATATGGAAGCTGAGAGATCCTGCGTGATCCTGACTGTAGTTGCATGATATTTGAATTGCTTCTTTTTGGCTGCTTGCAGTATTTTCTCCTTGAGTTTATAGTTCTGAAATTTGGCTGTAATATTTCTTGGTGTTTTCAGTTTGGGATCTCTTTCAGGGGGTGATTGGTGAATTCTTTCAATGACTATTTTGCCCTCTGGTTCTAGGACCTCTGGGCAGTTGTCTTTGATAATTTCTTCGAAGATACTGTCAAGGCTCTTTTTTTCCATCGTGGATTTCTGGTAGACCAATAAATCTTAAATTGTCTCTCCTGGATCTATTTTCCAGGTCAGTTGTTTTGCCAATCAGATATTTCACATTTTTTTTCTATTTTTTCATTCTTTACATTTTGTTTTACTACTTCTTGGTGCCTCATAGATTCATTAGCTTCCACTTGCTCAACTCTAATTTTTAATGAGTTAGTGTTTTCATTTTGCTTTTGAGTCTCCTTTTCCAATTGGTTGATTTTGCCTCTCAGGGTGTCATTTTCTCTCTCTAGATTCTGAATCTCTGTAGCCATTTCGCCAATCTTATTCTTTAGGAACTTTTCCATTTATTCCATGTTTTCTTTTACCTCCCTAATTTGGTTTTTAAATCCTCCTTTAGCTCTTCCAGCAATGCTTTTTGGGCTGGAGACCAGTTCACATTATCTTTTGAGGTATCAGACACATCGATAGTGTCATTGCTGTCCTCTTCCATATTGGTATTTTGATCCTGCCTGTCTCCATTAAATCAAGATATTATAAAACAGAACCAAAGGAATGAAAAAATGGAAGACAATGTGAAATATCTCATTGGAAAAACCACTAACCTGGAAAATAGATCCAGGAGAGATAATTTAAAAATTATTGGACTACCTGAAAGCCATGATCAAAAAAAGAGCCTAGATATCATCTTTCAAGAAATTATCAAGGAGAACTGCCCTGATCTTCAAGAGCCACAGGGAAAAATAGAAATTGAAAGAATCCACTGATCAACTCCTCAAATAGATCCCAAAAAGAAATCTCCTAGGAATATTGTCGTCAAATTCCAGAGCTCCCAGGTCAAGGAGAAAATGCTGCAAGCAGCCAGAACGAAACAATTTGAGTATTGTGGAAACCCAGTCAGAATAACCCAAGATCTGGCACCTTCTACATTAAGAGATCGAAGGGCTTGGAATGCGATATTCCAGAGGACAATGGAGCTTGGATTAAAACCTGGAATCACCTACCCAGCAAAACTGAGTATCATGCACCAAGGCAAAATATGGATTTTCAATAAAATAGAGTACTTTCAAGCTTTCTCAGTGAAAAGACCAGACCAGAATAGAAAATTTGACTTTCAAACCGAAGAATCAAGAGAAGCATGAAAAGGTAATCAAGAAACAGAAATTGCAGGGGACTTACTAAAATTGAACTGTTTTGTTTACATTCCTACATGGAAAGATGACATGTATGATTCATGAGACCTCAGTATTAGGGTAGCTGAAGGGAATATGCATATATATATATATGTTTATGTATATATATATAAATGAACGTGTATGTATGTATATATCTGTGTGTGTATATATATGCTTGTGTGTGTGTATGTGTATATATATATATACACATATATACACACACACACACACACACACACACACATATATATATATATATATATATATATATATATATATATATATATATATATATATAACAGAGAGAGAGAGCAGACACAGGGTGAGTTGAAGATGAAGCGAAGATATCTAAAAGAAATAAAATCAAATTAAGGGATGAGAGAGCAACATACTTAGATTGGGAGATAGGGAGAGATAGAATGGGGTGCATTATCTCACATAAAGGTGGCAAGAGGAAGCAGTTCTGTGGGAGGAGGTGAGAGGGCAGGTGAGGGGGGAATGAGTGAACCTTGCTCTCATCAGATTTGGCCTGAGGAGGGAATACCATACATACTCAATTGGGTATCTTACCCCACAGGAAAGAAGAGGGAGGAAGATAAAAAAAATAAAAGGGAGGGGGATGATGGAGGGGAGGGCAGATGGGGGTGCAGGTAATCAAAAACAAACACTTTGTAAAGGGGACAGGGTCAAGGGAGAAAATTCAATAAAGGGGGATGGGTTGGGAAGGAGCAAAATATAGTGAGTCTTTCACAACATGAGTACTGTGGAAGGGTTATACATAATGATACACATGTGTCCTATGTTGAATTGCTTGACTTCTTAGGGAGGGTGGGTGAAAAGGGAGGAGTGGAGAGAATTTGGAACTCAAAGTTTTAAAAACCGATGTTCAAAAATAAAAAAAAAGTTTTTGCATACAACTAGAAAATAAGATATGCAGGCAATGGGGCGTAGAAATTTATCTTGCCCTAAGAGAAAGGAAGGGAAAAGGGGATGAGATGGAGGGGGTTGATAGAGGGTAGGGCTGACTGGGGAACAGGGCAACCACAATATATGCCATCTAGGAGTGGGGGGGGAGGGTAGAAATGGGGAGAAAATTTGTAATTCAAACTCTTGTGAAAATCAATGCTGAAAACTAAATATGCTAAATAAATAAATTTAAATTAAAAAAAAAGTGCTGAGGGAACAGAGTAAGGTTCCATGTAGGAGGAGGAATTTGAGCTGTATTGTTATACATAGGCAAACATTGTAGGTAAGACACCCAGGAGGGTCAGCATTCCATTTTGAAGAGAGTAGGGAATGAAAGGAGCAAGGATTGAATGGTACAGGTGAAGTCTGGAAACTAACCTGCAAGTTGGTAAGGACAGAGTATTGAGTATGGGGGCAGTGGAAGAAAAGGGAAGATTGTTAAGTTTGACACTATAATTCTCTCCAATTATTTTTTTCTCCCTCAACTCAAATAAATTCAATTATATATGAATGTGTTATATGCATACGCACACATGTATATGTATATATTTATGTAGTTATGCATACATTTATATATGAATATTCTCTATCTCGCTGTGACATTAGTGTTACTATTAAGAATTATATTTTCAATTTATATGACACTTTAGATTGACATGTTTACATTAAACTAGAAATTCTTTTCAGTGTTGAACTGTTTATAAGCTCTCCTTCACTTTCTTCCTTCCCTGTTACCTGAGCTCCTCATCAAAATGTTCTCTGTTTCTTCAGTAGGATTCAACTACCCTAATGTCCTCTTGTCCACTCCTAATATATGTCATTCATTACTGGCTGCAGTTGCAGCCCCAAACTTCCTTCTAGACTTGATGACAGCATGGAAGTGGATGGCTTTGCTGTGGCAGGAAGTGTAGTGAAAGACAGGGAGGCTAAGGGTTGAGACGTGTTATGATTCAGTAGGGGAGGAAGAAGAGCCATCAGTGAAGGAGACTAAAGAAACAGGAAGACATAAAAGAACAGATTAGGAGTGAACACAGCATCTGGCACATAGTAGGCTCTTAATAAATGTTATTGAGAAATGTTATTGAGGGTAATGGGAAGCAAAGGAAGGGTAAAAGCATCAATAAAGAGAGTGTTTTTAACAAAAAATAAGCAATTAGTTAACTTAATTAACAAATGAATAGAGAAATAGATGAAATTATTAGGTAAAATAGGACAGAAAATATTAATTGAAACATTATTAGATAATTAAGAGGATTTTGGCGACTTTGGGAAAACAAAACAAACCATCAGTAGAGTAATGGATTAAGAAGCCAGATGACTAAGGCCCACTGTCCTAATTGGTGAGTCCTTGATCCAGACCCAGAATGACATTTCATGAGATTCCCCATCCATGCTGCTCACTTCTGTCCCGACTCCTCCACCTATGGATACCCTTTTCCCTCCCCATCTCCCCTGCTTTTCAGCTTCTCTTTGTGTTTTATTCTCTCTTATTAGAATTTAAGTGCCCTGAGAGAAGGAATCCTCTTCTTAGATGTGTATCCCCAGCACTTAGCACAGTGCCTGGAACAAAGTAAATATGTAATAAATGTCTTACCTATTGATCTACTGAATAAGTGGCACAGTCATAGAAATGAAATGGGACCAAGAATCATTAGGTATGGATTTCTAGCCTCAATTTGCCACTGACTCCCTCTATGACCTTGACTAACGATATTTCCTTTACTGACCTCAAGGTCCACATATGTCAAATGAAGGGATGGGTCTCTAAGATCCAGTTTGGTTCTCACAGGTTTTAATGAAGGAAAAGAACATAGACAAAGAGGGCATTGAGCTCCTGTGATAGGTGAGGAGCAAAATACCACAGAGAGGGCAAAAGTGGATTAAATGGATCTGCTCCAACTGCCAGACAGAGCACATGAAAACAGAAAAAAGGAACTAAGCCATAATGAAACTCTATCCCAGATGCAGATGAAGGCTCTGTCCCTAACTGTATAGACTGAGCTTACTTCTCTCCTATATAATTCAAAGGTAGAACGAGAAGAAACAGAGAGACGCAACATTCTCATTTCATAATAATAATGATAACCCTTTGATATGAGTAATCATTAATCAAATGAGAAAACATACGCAAAACATGTTGCAAACCTTAAGCACTCTATATATGCTTGTTATTCAGTCCTGTCCAACTCTTTGTGATCCCATGGACCATAACACACTAATACTGCACATGTGGGTTTCCTGTCTGAGATACTGTAGTGGTTTACTATTTCCTTCCCCAGTAGATTAAGGCAAACTGAGGTTATGTGACTTACCCAGAGTCACACAACTAGTAAGTGTTTGATTCTGGATTTGAACTCAGGTCTTCCTGACTCCAGGACCAGTGCTCTATCCACTGAACTATCTAGTAGCCTCAAAAAATTTTAACTGAAACAGAGGTTGTGACTTGCCCAGAGTCACGCAGTTAGTAAATGTTCGAGGATGGATTTGAACTCATATCTCTCTAACTCCAGGGCCAGCAATCTATTCACTGCTCCAACCAACTGCCTCCTACAAATGCTAGCTATTATTACTGCTGTTGTTGCTATGTTATTACTTATTATTAGATTTAGAACTAGAAGTGACTTTAGAGTCCATCAAGTCTAACTCCCTCATTTTGCAGACAAGGAAACTAAGAGGAGAAATATTAAGTGACTTACCCAGAACAACACAGTTAGTAAATCTCTGAGGCAGGATTTGAACCCAGACCTTCTTGACTCCAAGCCTAATACCAGATCTCCTACATACTGCCACGCTCTCACCATCATAATCATCATTCTCTCCTCTCCGTGTTCCCATAATCTTCTCACATTTCTATAAGTTATGATTCATAATCATTTTTCTCATAACAACCTTACAGGGTGAGTGGGAGGGTGATACAAGTAATATTATCTGTATTTTATGGATGAAGAAAATTAATTTCAGAGTGATTATGTGGCTTCACCAACGTCAAAGAGCTAATATTTAGCCTAACTAGGACTCCTCAAACTGAAAGTGTCTGATTCCAAATCTAAGTGTGCTTTCCATGATGCCATGACACCACACACAGGTGGCAATCCAACTTCTCTGAGACTGAATAATGACTGGAAGGCATATCAAATTTTCCCTCATGAGAATATTTTGATTGAGTAAAATTGGAAGAACTCTTATTGAAAAGGCTTCTTTGAAAACATATTCCTGGATAAACATAATCTAGTAAGACACATATGCCTAGAATTTATATTTAGATTCTCAGAGTGGCTGTTAAAAAGTATTGGGGATGTCACATTTTGCTGAATACAAATGCCATAAATGATCATGCCTCTTTGCCTTGTAGTGCGTTATAAGGTACGTAATGTAGCACACCCAGTGCTCAAAATATCATCTCTTACCACCAATTATTTGGAACCTAAGATCCAGACAAATACCATGTAGGCTTTTTCCTCAGTGAATTTAGAGCTTTCACTAGTTCCAGATTTCAATTGGCTGTGACCTTCTTTGTAGACAAGATAGAAAGTACAGGTTGGATGACAGCAAGGGTGCTAAGAAGATGTCTGAGCAACCAGACTAGAAGAGACACACCCTTAAGATATTTAACATTTGAACTGGAAAGGTCCTTAAAACAGCCAGAGCATTTAGGCTGCACCAGAGATAAAGAGATGGCCCTGGGGTAAAAAACAAAACAAAACAAAAAAAAAAAACCTGAATTCAAATCAAGCCTCAGCCACTTACCAGTTCTGTGGACCTTGGGCAAGTCACTTAACCCCTGTTTGCATCAGTTTCCTCAACTGTAAAATGAGGATAATAATAGAACCTAACTCACAGGATTGTTGTGAGGATAAAATGAGATAATAATTGTAAAGTGCTTAACACAGTCCTTGCCACATAATAAGCTCGATATAACTGTTAGCTACTGTTATTAGTTATTATTAATAGTATAGTATCATAACACAGGATATTATAACATGAACCTTACAATACCAAATAAAAATGCAAGTTAGACATGGCATCTCCTGCCCTCTCAGAATTTCTCACCTTAACTGATTGACCTCAGAGTTCTCCCCCCCCCACCCCCCCCCACCCTGCTGAAACTGATCTTATCAATTTCCTCTTATTTGAAAAATCCAATGACCTTTGTCTTTTAGTCCCCATCTTTGATCTCTCTGTAACAACTGATATTGACCACTCCCTCTCTAATGGATAGTCTCCCTTCCTGGCTTGACATTCTTTTCCTTCTTATGTCCCTCATTATGCCCTTCCTCCTCATGCCTCTTTTCCTTCCTACGTCTCTCATTGTGAACTCATTGCACCTCTGTTACTGGCTTCTCCTTCTTTTCTCAGTTACTTAATAAGAGTATTTTCCAGTGTTCTTCCCTTGCTTCTATCCTCATCTTTCTATTTATGCCCCTCCTCTGCCCCTTAACCCACATTCCCTCCCATATTCAAATAGTATCCCTATATCAATGACTGACCAATATCTATTTCCATCCTTGTTCCCGCTCAGAAGTTCTGGAAAAACAAGCTCACCTGCTCATCTCGGTGAGTCAATAAGCATTTATTAAGCGCCTACTATGTGCAAGTCAGTGTCCTAGTGTTAGGATATAAAGAAATGTAAAAGAGGAGTCTGCAATAACCTTCTCAATTCCCACTAATATTTCAAACTGATTATGTAAACAATTCGATTTTATTCATTCCCTTGAAACCAGCAAAGTCCTTACTTTACTTTTATATTTTGGTTACTGTCACCATTATTCTTCCAGGTTCAAACTCATGTTTTTAGCTTTGACTTGTTCATGCTTCATATCTAATAAATTATCTTAACTAATTATCATTAGCTATCATTATCCTATTTTTCCAAACTCTCTCTTATCTCCTCCATCTGCTATATTTCAACTTCCACTCTGATAACACAGGTCCCCATTGCTACCTTACTGGACCATTGCAATGGCTCCCAACTGCCTATTGAGTAAAATGGAAATAATACTACTAATAATAATTTAAGTAGCAATATATATGTATGTACAAATATAAACATACACATACTATTTGATCCTCATAACAACATTATAAGGTAGGTACAGCTATTGTCCCTGTTTTCCAGAGAAGGAAACTGAGGCATAGAGAAAGTTAATTGCCAGAGTCACAAGCTAGTAAGTGTCTGAGGTGGGAATTCAGCTCAAATCCTTTTGACTTCAGGTCATGGGCTTTTTTCACTTTGCTTGACATTCAATGTCCTTCACAATCAATTGGACCCTTAATATTCCAGCTTTACTATTACTTTCTCCTTACTCTGTTAGCCAGACTGGCAGGGTCCTGTGAATATCTCGTGTTCTTTTGTGCCTTTATGCCTTGACCGTGTTCCATTTCCCTTAACTATTGAATGCCCATCCATTTTCTCAAGTACTTCCCAAATATTACCTCCTCCAGGGAGCCTTTTCTGTTGCACTTGGGAAGTTAGGTGTTATCTCTCCTTTCGACTTCAGAAAGCACTTTGTTTATTCCTTGGTGGCACATGGGACAGAATGCTGCACTTGGAGTCTGGAAGACCTTTTGAATCTTATCTCAGACATTTGCTAGTTGTGTGACCTCAAGCAAATCACTTAATTTCCCTTAAACTCAATTTCCTTAATGGGGATATATGGGGATAATATTAGTACCTGTTTTGCAGGGTGGTTGAGAGATTCAAATGAGGTAACATAGAACCCCAAAGTCTTAGTGCAGTTTTAGACATTAAAGCTTAGTAAAGTATCCAAAATATCCGAAAACCTTAAAGCACTATATACATTCTAGCTATTAATTCACTTAAACATAGTATAATTGCATATGTGTCATACTCCATGAGAATATTGATTGTGTCTTATCTAAATTTGGTATCTTTTTCAATATCTAGTATAGTGCTACTCACTCAGAAGACATTTAACAGATATTAATTCAATTTGAATGAATTGGTTTAAATTTGAAAAGCGAATACCAGAACTAGAAAGGACCTTGAAGGCTACGTACTTCAACTCCCCCACTTTAAAGTTAGGGATTAATATATCCACATCAACACCGAGGCAGGTGTTTAGTGGCAGTAAAATGACATTGTCTCCACCCCTTACTCTGCTCGACATTTTAACCAATGATTTGGATAAAGCAGCAGAATGAGAAGGCTATCACATATTCAATGGCAGGAGGCTGAGATAGTTAACATATTGGATGACAGAATAAAGAGGAAAGAAAGATCTCATAGATTCACAGATACATCAAGTGTCACAGCTAGAAGAAGCTTTTGATATCATCTAGTTCTGATAAAGGAGTTTAGGACTGCAATTAGTTGGTGTGATGCCACTAATCTAATAAGACAAGATTGAAGAGGGATAAACATAAATACCTATGGATAGGGGTCCAGTTACTGGACTATGTAAATACAGAATAAAGTATCAATGATCAATGATTAGTTCATATGAAACTGGACAACAATTCATGTGAAAAAATTCTGGGGCTCAAGGTAAGTCAGAAGTGCAATAGCAAACTGCATGAATAGATGTACAATGTGTTGAGATGGGGCAGAAGGACTTTGCTGGAGACACATCTACATTGAAATATGTGTGTATGTGTGCGTGTGTGTGCATGTGCTATTCACTGATACTTTGCTAAATACCTGAATACAAATGCCATAAATGATCATGCCTCTTTGCCTTGTTGTGCATTATAAGGTACAGGGCAGGATGTGAGGATGGAGGGAAATGACTACACCAACTTTCCATTCTATCAAAGAGGTAGGCCTTCAATGGGAAGACTTACCCACATGAGTCATGCCTAAGTAACTTCACCTATTTGATCTCCAAACTGATTACAATTACTGCATATGTTTTGTGACCATTGGTGCAGTGGTATCCCCCTATTCAATTCAGAAACCTTGTTCTCAGTAACCTCCCACAAACTCTAATACTACAAGTCTCAGGCCTTAAAGAAATGAATAGCAGCCTCCCTCTATGCAAAGGTTGGGGACCCATGCCTTACCCTTTCCCCATCTAAGAGTAAATGCACGCGAAAAGTCATCAGCTCATTAATGGTGATCTCTTCATTCCTGTACAAGATTTGAAATATCCGGCTGTTCACAGTGTTGTCTTGGACACTTGCAGAACCCAAGTTGGAGACCTCTGCAAAAGAAAAATGACAATAAGGTATAGGAGTGATTACTTGTGTATTCAGGCCTACAGTGGTACAGCTGCATCTAAGCAGGAGAAGGCTGCCATACAAAGAGAAGCAATGTGTCATTGTGGGAACACAGCCATCCTCAGAGCCAGAGAAGAACTGCAATCAAGTCTCACACTTGACTCGTACTGGCTGTGTGATACTGGGTAAATCACTTAATCTCCTAGTGCTAAGAAACTAATGGTGCAAGTTGCAGAGGAGGTACATTAGAAGAGGGAGTTTCTTCCCCAGGGAACTTCCTGTAGCAGTGAAATTATAGGTCTAGTTTCTAACAAGAATAACAATAACATTTACCATTTATGTAGTGTTTTTAAGATTTTCAAAATGCTTCATACATGTGATCTCATTTATTCTTCACAATGACTATGTGAGGTAGGTGATATTTTATAAATTAAAAAAAAAATTAGTCAGAAAGAGGAAAAATGATTTGACCAACGTCAAACATCCAGTGAGTATCTGAGGCACTATTTGAATTTGAGTCTTCCTGATTTCAAGTCCAGGGGTCCATAGGCTATGTGACCTAACCATGTCATAAATGCAGAAGAAATCATTGAAGAGAAAATCAGTGAGACAAACTTATTTCACCAACCTATACTGAATATCAGAATTTCACCACTGGAAATATCTAAGAAGAGCATCTAGTTTTACCTGAACAGAAATCTTTATGACATTTCTCACAAGTGTTTGTCCAGCTCTTACCTGAAGAACTCATTTGTAGAATGGGGATAATACCATGGACATCAGCACATTAATGTGAGGTTCAAATGAGAAAATGTATCAAAAGTGCTTTGCAAAATTTAAAGTATTATGTAAATGTGAACTATATACACATACACACATATTAATTCTGACAGGAAGACTGTGAATATTTATCAAAGGTATGATATCCACTTATCCCCTCAGATGGCCGGAATGGGTACAGAACAATGTAGGCTGGCATTACTAGCACATATCCTTTGAGGTAATTTAGGCAATATAACAGAAGTAAAATATTTTATCACGTACAAAAGATATGCTTCTGAAATGCTGACCAGGGACTTAAACTAAATTGTTTGCTTGTTTTTTTTTTTTAATTCAAGTCCTATTCTCTTTATTCTAAACCAAAATCTGTTTTGTTTGGTTTTTGTTGTTATTGTTTTCCAGTTGTTTCAGTCATGTCTGACTCTTTGTGACCCCATTTGGGGTTTTCATGGCAAGGATACTGGAGTGGGTTGCCATTTCTTTCTCCAGCTCATTTTACAGATGTGGAAACTAAGACAGACAGGGTTAAGTGACTTGCCAGGGTCACATACCTAGTAAGCCTCTGAGGATGGATTTGAACTCATGTTTTCCTGACTCTAGGACTAGTGCTCTAACTACTGTACCACCTAGATGTCATTATATTCTGTTTTATGTTTACCTTTTAGAGAACCCTGGTAATAGTGTGTGTGTGTATAGGGGTTCTTTTATATCAAGCTTGCTGTGTTCCCTTTCCTTTATTTTTAGCAAAAGGAAGCTAACTTAGGTCAAATGTAAGGAAGTTCATCCTAACAAATAACACCATCCAAAAGTGATACCGGTGCCAATTAGAACGTCCTTTCCATGTCTAACATTTTCTCATATTCAACAAGTTCAATACTATCTGAGATTATACCTATTATGTCTTTCTATAGGAAAAAACTCCTTGTCATTAAAAAATTTTGTGATAATGAAAAAATAACAGTAATGATGACCAATCTCATATATACAGTTCATCATGGTTTACATGTTACCTATATTATCACATCAGTGGCATTTATTGTATCAGTATTGCTTACTGTGAGCCAGGCACCTAACCTTTACAATAAGCCCTGAGAGGGAGATAGTCCAATTGTTGACAGTCACAGAATATCAAAGTTGGAAGGAACCTCAGCAACTATATAGGTCAACCCATACATTAAACTAAAATATGATGCCCAGTACTACAGAAGCAGTTTGAACAAGGCAGAGTGCAGTAGGACTAATACTTCCTTTTTCCTAGAAGCCATACTTCTCATGCAATCCAAGATCAAATTCATCTTCTTGTCTGCTAGATCACACTGCTGAATCACCCTGAGCTAGCAGTCCACTAAGACAACATTAGTTTGGTTTTTTTCATGCAAACTGGTTATCTAAACACGCCTTCCCTATATTGTACTTAGGATATCAATTTTCTGGACCCAAATGTAAGACTTTACACTTGTGATGGTAACTAGACTAGAAACCATGCTATTCTAGTAATGGCAGAAGGAAATGGAGATGCTGACCTGGAAAATAGCAGACACTGTGAAAAAGGGTAATCGTTATCTTAAAACAGGTGATGGACTAACATACTGAGGTGGAATAATTCCTGATATAAATAGTGGATATGAGAACAGAATAATTCCAAATGGCTCTATAAGAAGACTAAAAAGCAATGGGTAGAAATTACAAGGGGCAAAGTTTCACTTTATCATCAGAAGGCATTCCTAAGCATTAGAACAATCAAAGAGATGGTTTCAGTGTCAGTGAATCCATCATGAATACAATGCTTTAAGCAAAGATTAGAAGATGACATCAGAAGTCATATCAGATATTGATTGAATTATCTGCCTCCTGATGCCCCATCTAACTCCAATTTTTAATGATTCTGTGTTATTATGCTCTATTTGCCAGATGAGAACACTAAGACCCACCAATCCAAAGTTACTTGCCTAAGGTCCCACAGGGAAATTCATGACTGAGAAAAGATTGAACCTAAGTGTGTTGAACTCTAGTTCACTCTTCCTTACTTTACACTATCCATTTGAAATGGATGTTCCACTGCTCAATGTATTCCCCTTCTCAGACCTTTATCAATGGCAGCTATTACGTCAATGCCACACATTTAGCTTCTCCCCACTAAAAAGAAATGACTAGATATTTATTTGAAAGTTCACCATCACCTTGAATCAATAAATTCTAATTGTAATGAATGGAATGGTCATTTACTGAAGAAAGAAAAAAAAGTAAGCCATTTTTACAGGAGAGCTTTGGCTGCAATCTGTGCAAATCAATGTTGTAACATAACCCGTGGTCTTGCCTATCAGTGAATTTCTTTGACTTCTCCTGTCAGTTGGAAGCTTTCCAGGTCCTAACACAATAGTATGTCTGGAATGGCCAAATTTTAAACTTTGACTTCTTCCAGGTGCTGAGATTTGAATTAGGAAGAAAGAATGAAGAGGCTCCTAAAGGCAGTCAATGGTTTAGGATGTGACATACAGGAAGCAATCTCTCTCTGTAGAAAGAATGAGACCAAATGAGGGCATGAGTATTAGGGCACAGGTTCCAATGATGGCTCTGTCACTAATTTTCTGTGGGCCCCTGAGTGAGTACCTTCCTCCATCTGAGCCTCAATTGTCTCATCTATACAGTGAGAGTATTATACTAGATACTCTCCCAGGCCCTTCAAACTTTAATGTTCTATCATATTCTATAAGGCTTGTGGGATGACCATCAATTGGGGGATGTACCAAGTTGTGGTACATGATTGAGATGGAATACTACTGCACTGTAAGAAATGATGAGCTTGAAGATCTTAGAAAAACATAGATAGACTTACACAAAATAATGACGAATGAAATGAGCAGAACCAAGAGAACTTTGAACATAGTAACACTGATATTTTTAGAATGACTTTGAGTGAATAAGTCATTCTGACTATTCTGAACTATGAAGGAAGATTCTATATGCATGCATAGAAAGAACTGATAAATAGAAGTATGTACAGAATGATTTTACACATATGTCTCCATATTTGCATTTAATGGTAGCTATCTCTCAGGCAGAGTGGAAAGGAAAGAAAAAACAGAAAAAAAAACCAAGTTACAAAATAACTTTATTATATATTTAAAAGGAATAGCAAGCTGTACATGATAAATTTGCAGTTTCATATGCAATCATTTTTCCCTTATTCCACTATGTTATGGAAATGCTTTTTTACTTCTTAAGTTCAGAATAAAATATATGAAATGAAAAAAGAAGAATCTCTACAATCCTAAAGAATTACATGATGGTGACAATAATAGCGACAGTAATACTAGTGATAGCTGACTAATCTACAGAATTTTATAGTTTGTGGACAACATTACCTATAATATCTCACCCAAACCTCATAATATCCAAGCAAGATGTGTAGTAGGCATTATGATCCATGTTTGACAGATAAGAAAATGGAATCTCAGAGCGGCAAATGAAGACAAGTAAGTTAGACAGAGTTAGAGACTGGTCTCACATCTTTGGTCTTTAAATACATTGTTAACACATCATTGACAGTATTAGTTTTGATGTTTGTTTTTATTTAGACCAGTGGTTTCACTAGTACAGGAATTTCTCAGTAGCATAATTTACCAGTGAAAACTAACCATCAATCTACAATTTATAGTGTCAAAGAGTTGCTTGGTGGGGTGCTGAGCCAAGATGGAAGAGAGAAGCCAGGAAGTTGCCTGAACAATCCCTAGTTTCCCCTCAGAAAAACAAAACAAAACAAACAAAAAATGTTAAATCAAGCCTCTAAACATATTCTGGCGGGATAGAACATACAAAAAGGAGAGTGAAACACTTTTCCAGTTTAGGATAACTTAGAAGGATAGCAGCCCAACACAGACACAGAAGTAAATGGCTATAGTATTCCAGTGTTTGATAAACCCAAAGACTTCAGCTTCTGGGATGAGAACTCACTATTTGATAAGAAAAAACTGCTGGGAAAACTGGAAAATAGTATGGCAGAAACTAGGCATAGTTCCTATGGTATAGTTTCACCCTATACCAAATTAAGGTCAAAATGAGTATATGATTTAGACATAAAGGGTGATACCACAAACACATTAGGAGAGCAAGGAATAGTTTACCTCTCATATCTATAGAGAAGGGAAGAATTTATAACCAAACAAGATATAGACAACATTCTGAAATGCAAAATGGATACTTTTGATTACATTAAATTAAATTAAGTGCAACCAAGATTAGAAGGAAAGCAGAGAGCTGGGAAATAATTTTTATAGCCAGTGTTTCTGATAAAGGCCTCATTTCTCAAATACACAGAGAAGTGAGTTGAATTTATAAGAATACAAGTCATTCCCCAACCGATAAATGGTCAAAGGATATGAGGAGGCAGTTTTCAGAGGAAGAAATTAAAGATATCTATAGTTATATTAAAAATGCTCTAAATTACTCTTGCTTAGAGAAATGCAAACTGAAACAACTCTGAGGTACCATCTCGCACCTATCAAATTGGCTAATATGATATAAAAAGAAAGTGATATGTTGGAAAAGATGTGGGAAAATTGGAACACTAATGCACTATTGGTGAGGTTGTGAACTGATCCAACCATTCTGCAGAGCAAATTTGGAACTATGCCCAAAGGGCTATAAAACTCTCCACATACTTTGATCCAACAATACCACTACTAGGTCTGTATGCCAAAGAGACCATTAAAAATAGAAAAAGATCCATGTGTCCAAAAATATTTATAGCAGCTCTTTTTGTGGTGGCAATGAATTGGAAATTGAGGGAATGCCCATCAATTGGGGAACAGCTGAATAAGTTGTGGTATAGGAATGTAATGGAATATTATTGTGCTATAAGAAATGATGAGGAAGTGGATTTTAGAAAAACCTTGAAAGACATATATGTACTGATGCTGAGTGAGGTGAGCAGAATCAGGAGAACATTGTACAAAATAACAGCAACATCGTGCAATAATCAACTATGATAACTTAGTTCTTCTTAGCAATACAATGATCCAAGACAATTCCAAAAGATGGAAAATGTTAACCACATCCAGAGAAAGAATTATGGAGCTGGAATGCAGATAGAAGCATACTATGTCACTTTTTTTCGTTTTTTGCTTTTCCTTTCTTGTGTTTTTCCCCTTTTGTTCTGATTCTTCTTTCACAACATGACTAATGTGGAAATATATTTAATATGATTGTACATGTATAACCTATATCAGATTGTTTGCTCTCTTGGGGAAGGGAAGGAGAAAAATTTGGAACTTAAAATCTTATAAAAACAAATGTGGAAAACTATCTCTACATGTAATTGGAAAAAAATAAAATACTATTAAGTAGAGGGAAAAGAGTTGCTTGAGGCACTGAGAGTCACTTATCAGAGAGTCATATTGGCTTCATGACTAGGAAGCCTATTCTTTATACAAAATGTCATGCTGTCTCGCATTCAGTCAAATCAAGACAGTGCTTTGAAACTTACAAAACACTTTCTTCACACCAAATTTGTGAGGTAACTAATGCAAATATTCATATTGTCATTTTGCAGATAAAGAATACAAGATTCTATGTTAAAGAATTCAATGAGAATCACCCAACTATTGACATGGGGCTTGAACCCAGATTTTTCTTCCTCCAAGTCCATATACCAAACTCCATCATTCCCTTGGTCAGTCAATCAACAAACACTGAGCAAGTACTGATAATGTACTGCCAAGTACTGGTGGTACAAAGAAAGATAAAAACACAATCCTTGCCTTAAAAAATTTCACATTCTTTTGGAGGAGACAATCTCTAAATAACTATGTACATACAAGTTATATAAAGTGTAATTGGAAAGGAATCTCGGAGAGAAGTGGGGAAAAGGGTATGCAAGGGAGAGATAGATTAGGAAAGACTTCCTACAAAAAATGTAGAATTTGAGCTGAATTTTGAAGATATCCAGGAAAGCTTGGGAGTGGAGGTGAAAATAGAGAGCATTCTAGGCATGAGGGACAGTCAGAATAAAGGCAAAAAGTTGAAAGATGGTGTTACTTGTGTTCGAGGAATAGAGACTCATTCCTTACCTTCATGCTAAGTCCATATCAACATGAGAGAATCATGAGGTCTTAGAATTAAGGAACCTCAGAAACCATGTAGTTCATCCCACTTCTGATCAGGAATCTCATAGACTCTGATAAGTATTTAGCTTACCCTTTCTAGGAAGGCATTTTCCATACTATCCTGAATGTTTGGATCAACATTTTGCCCTATCACTGGACACCTCTGGATTGACTTCAGCCTAGGTCAATGCACAATTTCACACAGGATAGTTCCTTCCCAACTTCTATGAACAAGATTAAGATTCAGCCAAATGCAGAGATCGTCATAATTAGTGGCCTTTCCATCTGATGAGGTGTTAAAAACAATTGCCATGGGACTATGCCTAGGTAAGCCAATTGGTGCTTAGTGCCTCGTAATCATTTCACTTTTGAATCTTCACTCAGGATGCAGTATTTAATAAGCTCAAATGAGAATCACTTTTGTAGGCAATTAAGTAAATTATCCCCCTTTAGGGAGCCTACTTAAAAGGAAGCAACAACATGGAAAGACAGAAGGAAGAGCTGGGAGAATTTTAAAAAGACAAAAGAAAACATGAGCCTTGTCACTTCTCTGGGAAATGATCATTTGGGCGAAAGTCAGTGTGTCTGGTATGAGAGGTTTCAAGGATTGGAGAATCAGGATGTAAAGCAGAAGGGGTCTCAGAGGTCATATAATCCAACAACATCATTTAATAGATGAGAAAACTGAGGCCCAAGTAGATGAAATAATTGAGTCAAATTGGTAAGTAGCAGAGTTATGATTTTTTTAAATCATTATCATCATCAATAAACATTTATTTTAGAACTACTACTTGTCAGGCATGAAATTGATTAGCCCTAGGGATACAAAGAAAGACAATAAACATGGTCCTTCTCTTTAAGGAGTTCACATTGTAGTGGAGAAGATAGCATGCAATAAAAATTTGTACATATGAGATATCTACAGAGATAATTTTGTTTGTTTCCTGTTCGTGGACAAATTCTATATAACAATGTGTCACCCCAGAATCACAAATTCACACAATTTAACAGGGGTAGAAGGGTCTTCAACAGTTATCTGGTACAACCCATACTTGAAAGTATTCTTCAGTGTAGAACAGCTGATAGAGAAGTCGTGACTGAGAGATGAAGGGTGAATGGATCAATGGCACTTTGGCCAATGGCAGTCTTTAACTTCCTCAAAGCCTAAGGTTGTTATTCCTCCAAATACAGGGAATCATAAGATCAACCAGTTCAGAATGTCTGTTTCATTGTTCATTGTTTTCTCTTTCCCATTCATCTTACACAGAGATGTTAAAATAATCTTCCCAAAGCACAGGCTTAACTAGTGTCACTCTCCTGTTCAAATACCTTCTCAGTTACCTACTCCCTCTAGGATAAAATGCAAACAGCTCAGTCTGGCATTTCAGGATCCAAACTACCTTTCTGGGATAATGTCCCATTGCTCTTCTTCATATCAGTTAGTCTATAAGCATTTATTAAACACTTACTAGGTACAAGTGACTGTGTGAAGTAGTAGGGATATAAAGAAAGTCAAAAACATAGTACACACCTTCTGGGTGCTTATGTTTGAGCCAAAGAGACAATATAAAAATAATTATGTTCATGCAAGATATAGGCTGTCCCAAAAGTCTGCAGCTGCACTAAGGCTTTGGTGTGGGGTGGTGCGGGGAGGGCTGTATCCATGTCATGAGTGGAAGGTAAATCTCAGAGGTACTAGCAGAGCAGAGTCAGGGTAAGGATTGGAGGGAGAGGTCAAAATTGAAGGAAGTCAGGAAAGCTGGAGGCAGAGGTGAGGAGAGAGGATACTCTAGGCATGGGGCATAGTATCTGAAACACAGTGTCTGAAGATTAACCTAGTGATTGAGAAATAATAGTGTCACTGTACTTTCTATTTCAGCCAAATTGGATTACTAGCTGTTCTCAGATCATGGTATGTTGTCTCAATTCTCCATGCATTCTCTCAAACACTGCACCTCCCCAACCCCCATTCCCATCCCTAACTCACTTTCTACTCTTCTCGACTTCATTGACATCTTATTTTTTTCAAGGCTCACCTCAAGCCTCACTGTAGCTTTCCCTGAATGACTAGTTGTTACTTTCCTATTTTTCCACAAATTAAATATTATTTATTACTGTGCATGAGCATCTTATATTTGACAAAACACAGGACCACAGATTTACAAGTGGTCCTACAAGCGACCTTTGAGGTCAGATAATGCAAGCATCACTCAAGGTACCAAAAGAGTAAATGATATGCTTGGGTTCACACAAGCAGTAGTGCTAGGATTTGAATTCTGCTCCTCTAACTCCAAACCCAGCACAATTACTATTGAATCATCCTTTCTCCTCTATTCTGTTATAGGGGACAGCTGGTGGTGAAGAAGAAAGAGCACCGGGTATGGGGTCAGGAAGACTTGAGCCCAAATCCAGCCTCAGATACTGACTCATTGTGAGACCTTAGGCAAGTCATTTATTTTCTGTTCACTTCAATAAAAAAAACAGGGATAATAATAGCACCTTCCTCCAAGGGTTGTTGTGAGGATCAGATGAGATAATATTTGTAAAAATGGCTTTGTACAGTGTCTGGCCTATAAATTCTTATTCCCTTTCCCCCTTCCACTCCTAGCAGAATTCAATTCAATATGGAAATCAATCAACCAGCATTAATTAATTACCTATTATGTTCCAGGAACTATACTGGGCATAAGAAATATAAAAACAAAAAATGAGATAGACCTTCCCCAAAAGGAGTTTAAATTCACAAAGGCAAATACTGCAAAATATTTTTCTTTGTATCCCTTATGCTTGGGGAGCCACTTGCACATAGTAAGACCATAAGACTAGAGGCAAAGAAACCAATTAGGAGGCAATTGCAATGGCTCAGTTGAGAGGTGATAAGGACTTGAGATAAGGTGGTCACTGAGTAAATATGTAAATACCAGAAATATTATGTAGGAAGAATTGCCAGGAATTGGTGACTAATTGAATGTGTTGTAAAATCAGGATAATAACACCTACCTCCTGGAGTTTTTGTGAGGATCAAGTGAGATAATGATTGTAAAGCTCTCAGCACAGTGCCTGGCACATAGTAGGTATTATATAAATATTAGCAATGATGATGATGATGATGATGACGAGGAGGAGGAGGAGAATGAAGATTTGAGAAAGATTTTCTTTGTTTGCAGGCCTAAGAGAATGAATGGATGGTACTACCATCATTGGAAATAAGAAATTTAAAAGGAAGGTAGATTTAGCGAGAAGGGTTTGCTATGGACATGTTGAGTTTGGGATGCTCATGGTACTTACAGGTAGAGCTATCCTAGAGACATTTAGTAATGTGGAACTGGAGGTCAGAACAGAAGTGAGAGCTGCATGTAAAAACCAAAGAAAAGACAATTAACAGGAATGGGTAGTCAATACTATCAAATGCCATCAAGGGATCAAGAAAGATAATGGATGAGAAGAAGCTGTCTTATTTGTCATTTAAGAAACTGCATTGGAGAACCTTAGAGAGATCGCTGCTTGCTACTTGTCCTCCATTCTTGAAAAGCACCATGATGTCAGGAAGGTGATGACATGACATGCAAGTGAATTGGATTTAATTGAGGTAGAGCTGTGCAAAGTCACCACCCTCACTTTCTCCTCCACAGTCATCTGGGTCCAGTGGCCACATATAGATCAAGATAACTGGAGATGGCTCAGGATGCAGTGGGGAACCTTGGCTTTTGCAAGATAAAGTCTTTAACAGGTTTCAGTTTGACTGCAGCAGTGTCCATTCACGAGAGAACAGTTCTGGTTGAGTGTTGGGGACAGAAAACAGATGGCAATGGTTTAAGATACAAGTGGGGGATGAGGAAAGGGGAAAAAAACTAGTATAGTTTTTTCTAGGAGAGAAATCTCTTTTGAAAAGGAGAGAATCATAACAGCAAAAATATATATTATATACATATATACACATCTATACATACATAATTTTATTTCTAGTATCAAGCCTGTACAATTCAGTGACTCATTAAATGTTAATTGAATGGAGTGGAATTGGAAAGAAGTAGGTAATATTTGTCATGGTAGAATGGAATGAGAGGCCAATCACTTTCTTTTTTCGAAAGACACAGTAAAGCACTTTTTGCTGAATAAACGCCAGAAACTAGGCAACATTTTGATTTGGTATATTTTATTTAACGAAAAATTAAACTGTCCCTGCTCATGATGGTTGCTGTCTTACCGAATGAGCCCAAAAGGTTAATAGATATTTAGTTAATGCCTAACAATCCTGAGACCCTCTAAATAGACTAGAATGAGACATACCTCTTGCCTTCACAAAATCACAGAATGTTAGAGCTGGAAGGGGCATGCCAAAATGAAAAGTGAGAACATCAAACCCAGAATTTTGGAACCTTGGAACATAGAATATTAGAAGATAAAGCATAAAATGCTTTAAAGGTCCAGGACCTTAGAAATCATCTCATCCAATTCCCTCATTTTACAGAGCAGGAATATGAGACCAAGAGAAAGAAGTGGTTTTCACATTATTCATCAAGAAAGTGGCAACACTGGAACAAGAACTCAAATATCTTAATTCAAAACCACTACCTCTTCCTCTTTTCCCTCCTCCCACCCTCCTCCACCCTCCTTTTTCTATATCTTCTCTCTCTGTGTCTCTGTGTGTGTCTCTGTCTCTCTCTGTCTCTTTCTCTCTCTGATCCTTGATGTATCATATCTCTGAAGTGGAAAATGAAATTTCACTTCTAGTGAAATGACTGTGAGCAAAGAGAATTATGTAGTCACAGTGGACCATCTTGAATGTGGTGCCCTTAGTATGAATTTTTGCTTAATTTTAAAACAAAAGTTGTGATGATGCCAGCTATCCGCTGTCTGCAAAGCTCTTTTCCTAATACCCTGAAGTCATCATTTCCTTTAATTTTCTCTCATTTCTCAATTTATATTACCACATTCTTGATTTAATAACTACCCACTTAGTCCACCCACTCAGAGGAGGCAGGATATGTGCTGAGGACTTGCTATATACCATGTAGAGGAAAGGGCAGTGTCTTCCTGGGAAGTAGGTGAGTCTAAATCAGGAACTGAAGAGACCTAAATCTCAAAGCCATGAGATTGGTGGTAGTTTTTTCTTCTATGTGGCAAATTTCAAGTGACTGAAATGAAGGAAATAGGTTGGAGTAGTGGAGATTCAGGCCTTGAGGTAATTAAGGGACCAGGATATAAGATAAAGGAAATACTGCAGAATCCTGGATATTTGTATAACTAGGTATTTCTGAAATTTGAGTTGAATTTAAAACGTAATTTGCTGGGGTATGTTTGATAATATGTGTCCTTAGTCCCAAATTCTATTCAAGACACAAGTATATAGTAGAACTCTTCCATCTCTGCTTCAGCATAGCCTTGCTCATGTCAGTACCACTGATCATGTCTGTCTAGGTCTAAAACAACATTGATCAATGGAGTGTGCAATCAAGTAGCACATATTTATTAAGCACCTACTATATGCCAGGCACTATATTAGATGCTGGGGATGCAAGTACAGAAAATGAAATTGTTCCTGCTCTCAGAGAACTTACATTTCAAAGATGTAGACAAGAACCGTGTATGCTAAATATATAAATGTTTTATATATATAATATGACATATAATTACTATATGTATACCCTATGTATTTAAGCATATAGATACTTGTGTTGTTATAGATTTATATTATATTTATATATTAATTATATATTCATATATAATTTATATATAAATGTAAAGTATATATGCGTGATATGCATGTATATGTATGTGTATATATATATATGTATATATATATATATGTCATTGTTTACTCATTTTCATTCATGTCCACCTCTTTGTAACCTTTTTCTTGGCAAGGGTACTGGAGCAGTTAGACATTTCTTTTTCTAAATCATTTTAGAAATGAGGCAACTGAGGCAAACATTAAGTGATTTACCCAGGATCACACAGCTAGTAAGTGTCTGCGGAGGGATTTGAACTCAGGTCTTCTCGATTCCATGCCTGGCATTCTAGTCACCTAGCTGTCCAATATATATAGTAATAAAATACAAAGTAGTTTGGGAGGGAGGACACTAGCAGCTGGGGAGATCAAGAAAGATTTCATCATCATAATTATCCTAGTGAATATTTAGATCACTTATAGTGTGCAAAATCCTTTCTAAATTTTATCTCGTTTGATCCTCACAACAACCCCGGGAAGCAGGTGCCATTATTATTCCCATTTTTTACAAATGGGAAAACTGAGGTAGTTGTTCAGCAACTACCCAGGTCCACATAGCTAGTAAGCTTCTTAGGTCAGTCGGATTTGAACTCAAGTCTTCCTGAATCCAAGTCTAGCATTCTATCCACTGAGCCACCTATCTACCCCTCCAGTGCTTCAGTTGCATCTTAAAGGAAGTGGAGAATCTATGCAATAGAGATGAGGAGGGAGTGCATTCCAGGCATGGTTCTTGAGAGTAATGGTCATTTTCTTGACCTTGCTACACTGATTCTTTAGCTTTGAACCTTTATTACAAACTCCTTCATGATCCATGTCAGTCCTTTTGGATTTAATTTTTGCACCAAGCCTGGCAAAATGAGGAAAAATACCCTGTTCATTCTCTTTGATCCTGAATTTAACCATATCAGATTGCTTCATTTTTCCCTTGGAGGGTTTTTTTTCTTTTGAGCCAAGATGGCCTGCCTTAAATATTGGTAGATGTCCATATCCCTGTGAAGGTTGGGAGAACAAAACAAAACAAAACACAACACCAAAAAAAAATCCAAACAAACTTTTAACTCCCCCCCCAAAAGAAATTTAATTCATTTAGGGAGTGAAGACCCTCTAAAATTAGCCATCACCTTTTCCCCAGGCCTTATTTCTTGCTGGTTTCCATCTCTTATCCTATGCCTCTGGGAACGTAGTCTATACTTCATGGTTCTGACACAAAGTCTCCACTTCCAGCCTCCAGCCCCTTTCTAATCTTCATATCAATACCTTTGATGCTACTTCCCCTTTTTAACCTTGAATATGTTGAGATCCTATATACCTGAAGGGTACCCAGCTCAATGCTACCTCCACCATTGGGCCTTTCTATATCATCCCGGTAAAAGTGAGTCCTTCTCTCTTCCTTTAAACTAACAATGTATTGAGTTTGCACTGTTCTGATGAAAAGTTTATCATCATGTGCCAAAACAAACTCCAAATGGATACATGACTTGGACAAAAAAGGTCATGTCATATAAATAAATTAGGGGATGAAGAAGATAATGTCTTTTGCAATTATCAACAAGAGGAAGAGTTAATGACATAACAGGGGATCACAGAAGATAAAATCAATAATTTTAATTACATAAAATGTAAAAGCTTGTGCCCAAATAAAACCAATGTAGCTCAACTTAGAAATGAAATAACTAATTGAAATCTGGACAAGGAGTTTCAAGATTTGTTGCTGTCCCTTTTGGTACCTGATTATCTAAATGAATGTACATAAATACACATAGAAAGTGGTTGCAAATCACCCTACCATTCAATATTTGATACTGTGATATTGACTATACATATTCACGCTGGGGAGACATTAAGCTTAAAAAGCAATTCTGATGGGGGTGAGGTGAATCAGGGAGGCCTCCTTGGAGAAGGAAGGAGGGAGACATGAGGAATAGCACAGGCAAATCCAGAGAGAAAGAAAAGAGTAAGAATATGTAGAAGAAAAAGGGAGGAATAACTGCATTGCTCAGTAACAGTGAGGTTAATCCATATAGGAGAGAGGAAGGGATCTGGTGGAGTGCCTTAAATTTCAGACTGGATATTTTTGTTTTCCACTCTAGACTCCGGAGCAAGATTTTGACCCAGCATAAAATATGTAAACTATGTATGCTTTAATTCACTCATAAATTGCCCATGTAATTATTTGGATCATCATCATCATCTTCATCATCGTCTTCAATCAATACTGGCAGGGAGAACAGCTAAACCAGTCCAGGTATAAAGAGGTAAAATTAGTCCTGGTCTAAATACAATTTGAAAACAATGCAGCACTGATTTTCAAGATAGGTAGGGGGGTGTTGTTTAGTTACTGGGGGTAGGGAACACAACATGAATATGAAAAAGGTGATTAACGTAATATCAATAACTACCAAAACACAGACTACCTTCTCATCTTTATAACAGTTATACATATGATCTACACAGGATTTGAGGGGATAATTTGAATGTCTGGAGTAGTCTCTCCTTCTCATTTCATAATGTTCACCGGTAAACATTCTCCAAATCGATAGTTATGATTTTTTTATAAATGGAGAATGGATAATGATGGAGTGTCTGTGGTAAAACAGATACATTAATTAATTGATAGATCTGTGAACTGGTCCAGTCATTCCAGAAAAGAATTTAGAATTATGTCCAGATAACTATTAGACTTTGCATACCTTGTGACCCAGTGACACCATTACTAGTTCTATACCCTAAAGAGATCAAAGAAAGAGAAAAAGGACTTATATGTACAAAAATATTAATAGCTGCCCTTTTTGTGGTGGCAAATAACTAGAAACAGAAAGGGTCCTCTAAGTGGGGAATGGCCGTAAACACTACAAAATATGAATTTGATGGAATGTTATTATACTATCAGAAATGATGAAGGAGGTGGTTGCAGAGCAACCTGGAAATACTTGTATGAATTAAAGCTGAGTGAAGCGAACAGAACTAGGAGAACAATTTATACAAGAAAGACATGGCAAAGACAAACTTTAAAAGACTTAGGAACTCTGATCAGTGTATTTCACCATCCGTGATTCCTGAGGACTAATGACAAAACATGCTCTCTATCTTCTGAGAGATAATGGACTTCAAGAGCAGATTGAGGCATATACATACACATACACATATACATATACATATATATGTATATACACATATACATAGACATAAATGTGTGTATATATGTATATTACATATATACATACACATAGACATATAAACATATATATATACATTACATATATACATTGTGTATATATACACACACATACAAAACACCTATATGCCCACATATAAGTATGGAAAGAGAGAGAAGCAAAGAGACAGAGTAAGGGAGGTGGAATATACATAGAAATGGCCAATGTGGGAATTTGTTTTACATGACTATAGGTGTTTGTAACACAGGGATTTTCTTGCTTTCTCAGTAGGGCAGAAGAAGGGGCAGGAGAGGTATACCTTCACTTTTAAAAAAAACTATAACAAACATTAATAGTAAATGAATTGAAAAATACTATTTTATTTTTGGCTTTGTATGTTACTACTACCTAGTACTGTGCTTAGCACATAGCAGGCATTTAAGAAATGCTTGTTGATTGACTGCCTAATAAATGATTGAACCACTTTGAAAATTTAGGGAGGAAACAGGCTTTATCAAATGCTTTTATATGATTAACTGAAAGGGACAGATTACAGAAGATTTGGGTAGATTTATTTCTTGTTGAATATTAAGCACATAAAAACCAATCCAACTTCTAGAACCTTTTCTTTTTGTAACACTAGTTGCTTAGGATGTTACTTAGAACATAAAACAACTTTAACAAGTCTTTTTCATTCATTCATTCCTTTTTAATTATTGATCACAACTACACATTGTGTAGTGTGATATGGTATGGTGTGTTGTAGCAGAAAGAGTGCTGACCAAAAGAGCATCTAGCATCTGGCATTGAGTCCCCTCCTAACTCTCAGACTCAGACCCTGGCCAGATCATTCTTTATCTCTAGGTTTTAGTTCAGTAAAATGAAGTTGGAATAGAGGGGTCTCTAAGGGTCTTCCAGTGTTTACCATTGAGACAAACCAATGAGACTACAAACCCCTTGAGGGTATAGGATGTTTTATAACTGTATTATTCACCATTGTGCACACATATGCATACACATACAACATACAGAGTGTAAAATAGAGGTAAACAAACAGTAGGAACTCAAAATATTTGATATTTCTTTTTAAGTGAATATATGGAATAAGAAGTACTAATCAATCGCATTGTACCAGGGTCCTCTCTTTTTCTTTTTTTTTCCGAAACTCCTGTGTCTGGAATTCTGGAAAGAGTGAAAGAAAGACTGCTGAAGTATTAGACCTCATCTTTCTGCAAGATGCCCTTTAGTTACTGTGCACACAATCATACACTTAGGGACCTTTACTTGAAAGAGGTTCAAAAGCCGCTTTTCTTTTTGTTTAGAGATATTCTACCTGGGCATGGTGCCAATTCTATAAGCTGCTCCTCAAACATTATTATTATTATTATTTCTTTGGAAGATACCAAGGTGGGAATTATACTCCTAGGACTGAAGTGAGTATCTAACAGAGAGAGAGAGAGAGAGAGAGAGAGAGAGAGAGAGAGAGAGAGAGAGAGAGAGAGAGAGAGAGAGAGAGAGAGAGAGAGATGGGCAGACACAGACACACAGAGACAGAGACCAAAAGAAACTGAGATGGACAGAGAGACAGATAGAGACAGAGAGACACTGAGGGACACAGAGACAGAGACAAAGACAGACAAGGTGGGAGGATAACATGGATAACAGAGAAAGAAAATGGCAGCATAAGACAGTGTGAAATAGAAAGAGAAAGATGAGAGATGGATATGGAGATAGAAACAAAAAAAGAGAAAAAAAGGGTCAAGAGAGTTTGCAAACTTTAGTTCTATGGATTTTCCCCCAAACAGTAATAGAAATCATTTTCATTTCTAAATAGCATTTTCTTTTAGCTTGAAATTCAATCCAATTTTTAAAAATTAATTCATGCTTCACAAGTCACTTCCAGAAGGAAGATTTTGTACTGGTTCTAGCTGTTAGTGAACTCTCCCTTTCAAATCATTTTGTATTTATAAATCTGTTTACATTTTTTATCTCCAAGTAGAATACAAACTCTTTGAGGGCAGGCCTGGCTTTTAGTTACTATTGGTTTTTGTTTTTCCTTTTGTCCCCCAAAGCCCAATACTATGTTTACCGTGGTATTGTCAAACTCAAGTACAAATGAGGAGCCACTAAATTGTATGTATGGATCCTGGAAGCTACATATTGACTTAGAAAACTACAGGTGTTTATATACTTCTTTTTTATTAATATACAAACACATTAAATCATATTGGAATTACATATTAACTTGGTTCAGGCTGCAATAGCTAATGTTATGGGAAATGTGTTTGACACCTCTGGTTTACAAGATTGAACTGAATTTAATTCCCCTCATTCATTCTTTGAAAACTACCAGCAAAAGTCAATTTATGAAATGCATAAGGACAATATAACTGCTTTATAAACATATTTTAACTTCATATGCTATTCAACAGACATATAGCCTAACTTATTTGCCAGACTTAGCACTGAATGGTTTCTAGCCTTTTTCGCCAAAAGTCTGCCCTATTTTCAAGTAAAAAGCTTTACTCTCTATCTGGAGGTTGAAAGGAATGTGCTTCAGGCACTAAAGATCTGTCCCAAAGAAGTCTTTGTAGCAAAGGCACCTTCCTTTGCATGATGGAATCAAAGAATGTCAGATCTGGGAAGAGTCTCACAGGGTGTATGATCTAATGATTTTGTTAATAGGAGTCCCATCCACCACCTCTAGGATAAAAGGCCATTTAATTTCTGGTTGAAGACATGCAATAAGAAAGAGTCTACTGAATCCTGAAGCAGGTTATTTGACTTTTCAATAGGTGTAACTATTAATTAGTTTTTCCTATGTACTCTGGGACTGCTGCTTCCTCCTAGCATGAAGGACCTGAATACACTCAAAGAAAGATCTACTTTATCTGTCTCGTTGTCTCCCTCTAGGTGAAGTCTGGTGAAACACACACACACACCCATATACACACGTGTATATGTATGTATGCATGTATATATACACACATGTGTATATATACACACGTGTGTATATATACAATGTGTATGTCATTTATATGTTTGTATATATGTGTAGATATGTGTATGTATCCTATCTTATTTATCAGACTTGACTCTCTCTGTATATATAAACACATATGTATACACAAACATACACACGTTAACACATACGCATACAATAAAAGGCACAGCAAAGATACCTTCAAGCCCATCAAGAGCCATCCCCTTCCAGAGAGCAAACACAATCCACATAAATTACAATGTGAACCTCATGGGAGTTGTTCCTCATCCATGTTCTATAGCTAATAACCTTTTTTCTAGCCACTCTTCTCCCGTTAGAATCTACCACTCTATTCCTCAGGCGACCATGGACCTTTCTCGCTCTTGCTGCTGCCACTCTCCTCTACCCTCAGAAGACATTACTGGATCCTTCTTGCTTCTCCAAAGCCGACTCTGCTTCTTCATATTGTTCAGCTTGCCTCTAGCGGATGGTGATTGTCTTCTATTCTCCTCCTCCCCTCCCCCAAGAAGACACATATGCAACTTCTTCTTGTTGTTGTTGAATTGTTTCAGCTGCGTCTGACTCTTCTTGACCCCATTTGGTGTCTTGACAAAGTTACTGGAGTGGTTTGCCATTTTATTCTCTAGCTCATTTTACAGATGGGGAAACTGAGGCAAACAGAGTTAAGTGACTTGCCCAGGGTCACACAGCTAATCAATGTCTGAGGTGGGATTTGGAATCAGGTCCTCCAGACTTCAGCACTCTATCCACCATGCAGCTACCTGCTTAACTTTGGTTGGTTGTTGTTCTTCATCCTTGAAGAAGACCAAAATGGCATCACTATGTTGGGGTCAAGGCACAGTGTGTCTGACTGTGGCTGATCAGACCAACATGAGCTCAGAAGGCTGTACCAGAGATTGGACACAAACAGTCCATATGATTACAGGTAAACTGTAGTGCCCTTACAGTTAAGTGTATCATAACTCACACTTTCTTACCTCCTAGCAGCACCTCTGAACTATTCTTAAAATGGTTTACATGAGGGTTCCAAGGTATTATTACATAAGGTCACTTCAAGTGTCTATGGAAAAACTTTTTTTTGACTCTTTAAATTGATTTTTTTTTAAATTTCTGCTCTGAGTTAACTTGTAACAAATACAGAGCTAGTTACCTCCTCTTCGTCCTCCAAGTGAATAGGCTAGAAATCATCTCTCACCCCTGCCAGCACATCCCACTTAGTTTTGCTTTTTCCAGGTTCTGAAAGACACTCTTGCTCTTTTTACGTTCATCTTTCCTTCTCCCTTTCTCTGGACAGCCAGGCAGGGTTATGTACATAAATGACTCCAGCCAGCTTCAAAGAATTTTTCAAAGGGGAGACAATAGAGGAAGACCTGGAAGATGCTCTTATAGTCAGCAACATTTGAATCAGAGGAAAGAAACAACCCCTTGCTATAATTACAGCAACCCCAAATCTCTTTTCATAATTTCTACCCACTGCTATCATTTCTTACCTATGGATCCAAGAAGAACAAGTCTAATCTCTCTTCCACATGAATGCTCTTCACATTCTTATGAGACTCTTATGTCTTCCTCAAGCCTGCTCTTCTCTAGGAGAACCATCCTATATTCCTTCAATGAATCCTCAAATGGCATAACTTCAATACTGGATTCTCAAAGATGTGGATTAGAAGTGGGTAGCATCATTTGGACCATTTGCCAGAAATGTGATTCATCAACTTTCCTGGTCTGTGCTGCTTGAACATTTATTTCTGGACCCAGGACCCATCAATACCAGAGACCTAAAACCTAATTACAAATAACCCTGACATCCTTATAAATCTAGGGCATTTTTTTCCTGAAAAGAATGACACTAACCTGTGGTATTTCTGCAAGGGTGAATAGGACCTATTATGGTATTATATAACCTGGATATATCCAGCAAATACTAAATCGAATGAGGCTTTTCACTACTGACATACTTAATATAAAACATAGGTAACCTTTTCCAAGATATTTATAAATAAATAATTTTGTGCTCTCAGGAGGATAAATTAATAAATGAGTAGAATGATAACCCTCGTCTACTCTCAAAGCACTTTATATTCATAGGATAATGGGATTTTAAAAATTTAATATTTTTTCCCAATTACATGTAAAAACAATTTTAACATTCTTCTTTTTTCAAATTTTGAATTTCATATACTCTCCCTTTCTTCCTTCCCCCTTCATAGAGAAAGAAAGCAATTTGCTTTAGGTTATACATATGTAGTCATGCTGTGAAAGAAAACACACACACACACACACACACACACACACACACATAAAATAAAGTAACGAAAAAAAGTATCCTTGACCTGAATCCAGGCTGTACCAGTTCTTTTTCTGGGATGGACAGCACCTTTCATCATAAGTCCTTCAGAGTCTTCTTGGACCATTGCATTGATGAGAATAACTAAATTATTCACAATAGATCATCATACAATATTGCTGTTACTATGTACAATGTTAATTTATCTTTGCATCAGTTAATATAAATCTTTACAGGTTTTTCAGAGGGCATCCTGCTCGTCATTTCTCATAGTACAATGGCATTTCCATCACAATCATATACAACTTATTCAGCCATTCCCCACCTGATGGACATCTCCTCAATTTCCAATTATTTGCCACCACTAAAAGAGCTGCTATACATATTTTTGTACACATAGGTCCTTTTTCTTGTTTTTTTTTTATCTCTTTGGGATAAAGACCTAGTAGTGGTATTGCTTGGTCAAAGGGTATGCATGGTTTTATAGCCCTTTGGGTGTAGCTCCAAATTGCTCTTCAGAATGATTGAATCAGTATACAACTTCACCAATAGTTCATTAGTATTTTAATTTTCCCACATCACCTCAAACATTTGTCAGTTTCCTTTTCTGTCATATTAGCCAATTTGAAAGGTGTATGGTGATAGCTCTGAGTTGTTTTAATTTGCTTTTCTCTCATCCATAGTGATGTAGAGCTTTTTTTATTATGGATTGTAAATAGCTTTGATTACTTTGTCTGAAAACTGCCTGCATAATAGGATTTAGAAGAGGAAGGAAATTTAGAGATTTGTTTGATCAAGCACTTCATTTTATAGATGAGGAAACTGAGGCCCCAGGAGTTTAGGTATCTTATCCAAGGTCACACAGGTAGCAGAACTGGGATTCAAAGACAAGTCCTCTGACTCCAAAGCCAGTACTCTTACCAATACACTTAAATAATAAGCTGCACTATACTTATCTTTGAATTTAACTCATCTCTTTGTTCTGACAGCAAGCCCTGGGGGCACAATTTGGATTTTATTTTATTTGTTTTTGTTTATTATTGACTCTTTTATTTTGTTATTGTATAGTATTCAGAACCCTGTAGGTGCTGGATAAATAGAGTAGATAAGTGGATAAGTAAATGAAAGAACGGAAAAAAAAAAAAACAAGGAAAATCTCAGTTTCAATTTACAAGTCAGTGATCCCATTTTCAAGACCAGCATTTGTCAAACATTATGATTTAATTATTTGTGGAACCTTGGCCAAGTAACTAAACCTTTTAGCACCTCAGTTTGCTCCTGTAAAAAATGAAGGAATTGAAACAGCAGACTGCCAACTATAATATACTGTGTGCTAGCCTTCTGCTTATAGACTTAGCATTCTCTTTTCTAAAATGCCTCCCTTCCCTTCCCCAGTAGGAGTTTAAGTGTTCTTCAAATTGAATTGAATTCTGTGCTCTGTGTAGCAAGGATCCATTGAACTTAAACATTAGATGGTTCTGTTTAATATGCCTGCTACCCACCCAGGAATGTGCTAGAGCCAGCTTATACCAGCTCAATGTTAAATTTTTAGGATGAGCATTTACAACGCTGAAATCAGGAAACACTGAAAAGAAGGATTTGAGTTATTGTTGTGTTTATTGTCTAGACTTAAGAAAATGATGGAGGGAAATTTAATAATGGAGATTAAATCTGTCATACACTTGTTTTTGTTTCATTTTTGGAGAGCCTGTTGTTAAACATTGACTTGCACACCTTTACCTGAGACTGGCCAGTTTTACTTGCCTATTTGAGAAGGCATTCCCTCTATATATTGTCTTTCTTAGTGATCTCATTAGCTCCCAAGATTCCATTTTTTTCTTTCTAGAAGATTCCCAGATCTACACATCCAGCTCTCATATCTCCCCTAAGATCTGGTTTAGTATTACTAGCCTCCTGTTTGAAATTCCACAGATGTCTCATAGGCATCTCAAAGTCAACTTGTCTAAAATAAAACACATTACCTTTCCCCATAAACCCCCCTGTCCTTTTAACTGCCCCCCTCCCATTTTTTTGTTTGTTTTTACCAAAGGGTGCTCCCATCCTTCCAGTCACCCAAGTTCATAATCTTAATGCTCTTGATTCTTCTGGCTTCTTCCCTGGCCCCGACCATAAACCAATTAGTTGATAAGTCTTGTCAAATTTACTTGTACAATACCTTTTTAATACATACCATTCTCTCCACTTAAATGGCCACAATTCTAGTTCAGGAATTTATCACCTCTCAACTGAACTACTATAATAATTTCATATATTGGTCTCTAATGAATATTTGTTATATTAAATTGAAATCTCACTAATTTAGAAGGAGCAATCATGTTTTGTGCTATAGTAAACTATTAGTCGCTAAGGTCAAAAATCTTGGATTTTGAGCTAAAGGTACCTTTGACACCATCTAGTCTCCAGCCCTGTCATTTTTCAATGAAGAAAATAAGTCAAATCAAGGTTGAGAGACTTACCAAAGGTCACACAAGTTGTAAATGAAAGAGCCAAGATTCTATCACATACAGTATGACTCTAAACCTAAAATGACAGAGACTGGACAGTCCTTTAATTACTTAAGACATTAGAAGGGAGTCTCATAGTTCACAGGTGGTTGGACCAGATGATCAGTGAGGTTTCTTCCAACTCTGGATTCCATGAAGGTATAAATATGCTAAAATTACCCTTTTCATTACTTGTGGAAGTAGTTTTGTAAGCTAAATACTTTAACAATATTGTCTTCTAAGGCCTTATAATAGTGCAATGGTGATGCATAGTTCCTCAAGGTCATTTCAGCAAAGCATAGATAGCCTCTCACCATTTCTACAAAACTGGAGAAGCTTCTAGGAAACGTCCATCAATGGACTGCACATAGCTCATGTAACTATATAGGCTGGTTGTCAGGAGAATGACCACTGGGAAATAAATTATTTGCTTATAGCAAATCATGAAGGCAAAGTATTATGGCATAAAGAGGAAGCAACTTGTGTGGGTGGAGAAAGAACCCATAATGATAGTGCCATGGCTCTTTTCATGTATAGAAAGTACTAATGAATAGGATTAATAAAACAAGAAGCCCACTTAAAAGATGAAACCATTCTTGCACAATTTAACAGTACCCATTCCAATACAAGTGCTAAGCATGATTAATTATTTAATAGACAAATCATTCTTATTTATTCATTAAAGTATGCCCAGTGGGGACTCCCACTTGACAATGCTTTGTTATACATTAATTGGTGCTATTGCACGTTCTTGGAAGAAATAAAACAGCATGCCTTTAAATGTACTGTGGAATGCAGACTTTTTTCCCTCTAATTTCTAATGGCCTTCCCCACAATTAGTTCAAATTAGTGAGCTGCCTGAGGTGATATGGGTTAATTCAAAGTAAATACTGTTAAAAATCAATATACAACACTGATACGGGTGATTTTTTTCTAATAAAAACCACATGTCACCAGCAGATGGTGTGAATAACATCCCAAACAATATGGCCAGCTGAAGTGTGCCTAGCAATGGGCAGTGGAGTGATTTTAAAAATGTACTTTATGACTATATGTTTATTGTTTTCCTACATATTTTCTCTATACATATCATTAAGTAAAAATATAAGATTTCTATTATTATATAGATGTGCATATATATGTATATAAATATGAAACATATACAAAGAAAGTTTTTAACAGGAATTATTTTTAATTGTAATATAATTCTTCTGAATACCAGAACAATAATAAATGGAACATTGTCTGTTTATTCACATAAAGCACAACACTTGACAACTCATAGAGATTCCATACCTAATACACTGACTTTCCATACCACCAAATATTTTATAAATCTAGGCAATGGTTTTTGACCTGTGGATCTTTAACATAATGACCAAACTCAACATCATAAAACTTAGTATCAGTCAGAACATAGCAGTTTTTATTCTACATACAAGAAGAAAAGGAAACCAGCAAAATTGTTGCTACCCGAATCACATCACTAAAGAGCAGACTCTTTTTTGTCCATCATTGAGTACACTAGGTCCAAGTTTTTCTGGGATATGTTTCTCTTCTCTGAGTCTCACTGCCATAGAAGAGCTGTAATGAACTGTTTTCAGATGAGAGGAGCCCATTGTGCCAGCCTATAAAAGAGGATAATTCCTACTATATTAGCCCTCTCTAACCTGCCTTCCAAGCAAAGGTGTCGTGAGACATCTCTTTAGATTGTGCCAAGACTCAATGCGAATATAGCAGTCCCCACTTCAATAAACAGTATGTGAAATAAATCTGAGACAGCCACATAGGAAGGGATTTGGGGCATATCTTGGGGGTAAGTTCAGGAAATACAAAAAAGGCAGAAGAGAAACAGATAGATTTCAGAATTGTTTAGAGATCATATGGGTCTTACAACAAAGAACTCTTAGAACATAAAACAATAGATGGTAAGAATCAAAAGGAAGGAAATGAAGGAAATAAGCATTTATGAAGTGCTGAACTAATTCAGTTCAGGAAGGCACTGGAATTGAATTTGTTGAACTTGTGTTAAGAATCTATAGGACTGAGATTACTGGGTTTGATGGCTAAGGCAGTTACAAAGTTTAGGTAAGATATCACCTCTGCCTTCACTTCCACCAATTTCTTAATCATGGCCCCCTCCCAAAATCCTTCCCACCCCCACATCCTAACTATTATCCCTAATTTCCTCATAATTCTTGTACTCTTCCTTTGGAACCACTCTGAGTTTTGATAGTTGAGACTTTGCCTTATCTTGCCCAGAAAATGATCTCCATATCATTTTTAGTCCTCTAAATTGAGCATACAACCTCAGCATCCTTTGTAGTGCTCTTTAAAGTACTGCCTTTTCCAACTACAAGGTATGCTCCTTAAAGGAAGTGGCTTTCTTGTTTCATTGTATTTGAATCTTTAGCATTTTGTACACATAGCACTTAATAAATGCTCCTTCCTTCCTTCCTTCCTTCCTTCCTTCCTTCCTTCTTTCCTTCTTTCCTTCCTTCCTCCTGCTTAGAGGCTAGGATGAAGACACACAAAGATCATTATAAAGAGAAGTCCAAGAATGGAAAGCTTTTTTTTCAATTTGGAGAGGATTGGGGAAGATTTCATTGAAGGAGATAACATTTGAACTGTGTTTTAAAGAATGAGTGGGAATTAAACTAGCAAGGAGAAATTCAGGGAATTACAGGCTGAGGAAATTCTAAGTATAAAGAATAGTGAGCAATCCCTGGTGATGAGCATCTTCAGGACAGGTGATCTGTAGTGTAGAGAACCTGAAAGAAGGGTGTGTAGGATAAGGCTGGAATAATTGGGTAGTGCCAGATTGGATAATAATTGGGTGGTGAATGATCATGTATGCAAGGCTAATTTCAATTATAGATAATTGGGAGCTATTTCATGGTTTAGAGGAGAGGACTGATATGACAAAGTCTATCTGTATGGAAGTTGTTTTACAAAATATGGATTGGAGGATGGGAGAAAAAAGGAGTAGAAGCAGAGACAACTTGTCAGATGTCTGTTATGATAGCACAGGTAGGAAGTAATTAAGAGATAGATCAGGATGGTAAAGTGAGAATTGAGAGAAGAGGCAGATGAGAGAGATTCTACAGAGTCATCTTATAGCACCTGGCAACTTGGGAGGTGGAGCTAAAATGGTGGAGCAAGGGAAGGACTCACCTACACTTTCCCCAAACCCTCCAACTACCTTTACATAATGACTCTAAACAAATTATAGGGTGGCAGAAATCACGAATGATGGAGTGAAACAATTTTCCAGCCCAAGACAACTTAGAAGGTTGGCGGGAAAGGTCTCTTGCACTAGGGCAAGAGAGGATCACAGTCCAGCGTAGGCTGTACCAGCACAGCCCTGATCACAGCAAAACTAGAGCAGGACTCAGGGAGACTGAATAAGTGGCAGCAGTGGTGGTTTCCAGACCTCTTAGCCCAACAGATACCAGATAATTAGAAGACCAGGAGGAAAGATCTGTAGCACTTGGGTCTGAGGGGAGCACAGTCCAGCTCAGGCCATGCTAGCACAGCTTCTGCCCCAGCAAACTAGGAACAGGCCTTGGGAGGCATCAAAGCAGCAACAGCAGAAGCTGCTGCTTCCAGAGCTTTCAGCCCACAGAAGGTAAAGGAGTCAAACAACTGGTCAGAGGAAGATTACAGGGCTCGGTTTGCTAGCACTGTGGCAGGAATTGTGTTGCTTTGCTTATGCACTGATCCAGGTCACAGTACTGGATGACACCCCCAGGGTGAGAAGGAGCACTAGCACACCAGAGTTTGTGGCCAGAATGGAGCAGGGACCCTCCTCACAGTTTCAATTCAGAAACGAGTGCTTGCAGTTGCTTATAGACCAGAGCACAGGCCAGGAAAGTAGTAAACACACCTCTCCTTAAATCATACCACTTTAGAACTGAAACATACAGGTCCCTAGAAATATCTCTGAAAATAGCTGCACAAAACCCCTGAAGCTTGGGACAGTGTGCCTTCCACCCTGGATGCAGAGCCCTACTTTAACAAAGAATTGAAAGTCAAGTAATATGGTGGGAATATGAGCAAACAGCAGAAAAAAAAACCTCTGGCCATAGAAAATTACTATGGTGACAAGAAAGATCAAAATATATAATCAGAAGAAGACAACAAAATCAAAGCTCCTACATTCAAAGTGTCCAAGAAAAATATGAATTGGTCTCAGGCCATGGATTTTGAAAATCAAGTAAAGGAAAAATAAATCAAGTAAAGTAAAATCAAGCAGAGGAAAAACTGGAAAGAGAAATGAGAGTAATGCAAGAAAGTTACAAAAAATGAGTCAACACCTTGATAAAGGAGACACAAAAATACCAAAGAAAATAATACCATAAAAATAGACTTGGCCAAATGATAACAGAGGTACAGAAAGCCAATGAAGAAAAGAATGCCTTCCAAAGCAGAATTGGCCAAATGGTAGAACGAAGAAAAAAACCTCCTTAAAAATTCTACTTAAAAAGTAGAATTGGTCAAATGCAAAAGGAGGTTCAAAACTCACTGAACAAAAGAAACCCTTAAAAATTAGAACTGAGCAAATGGAAACTAATGACTTTATGAAAAATAAAGAAACAATAAAAAAAAAAACAAAAGAATGGGGAAAAAATAGAAGACAAGGTGAAATATCTAATTGGAAAAAAAACTAACCCGGAAAATAGATCCAGGAGAGATAATTTTAAAATTATTGGACTTCCTAAAAGCCATGATAAACAAAAAGAGCCTAGATATCATCTTTCAAGAAATTATCAAGGAAAACTGCCCTGATGTTCTAGAACCAGAGGGTAAAAAAGAAATTGAAAGAATCTACTGATCACCTCCTAAAAGAGATCACAAAATGAAAACTCCCAAGGAATATTATAGCCAAATTCCAGAGCCCCCAGGTCAAGGAGAAAATATTGCAAGCAGTCAGAAAGAAACAATTCAGGTATCATGGAGCCACAGTAAGGATAACAACACAAGATTTAACAGCTTCTACATTAAAAGATCAAAGGGCTTTGGATACAATATTCCAAAAAGCAAGGGGGGCTAGGATTACAACCATGATTCTCTACCAAGCCAAATTGAGTATAATCTTTCAGGTGAAAAAATGGATATTCAATGACACTGAGGACTTTCAAGAATTTCTGATGAAAAGACCAATGCTGAATAGAAAATCTGACTTTCAGATACTGGACTCAAGAGAAGATAAAAAGGTAAACAGGAAAGGGAAATCATAAGGGACTTAATAAGGTTAAACTGTTTACATTCTTCCATAGGAATACAATACTTGTAAATCATAAGAACTTTCTCATTATTTGGGAAGATAGAAATAGTATACATAGAGGGCAGAGGTGTGAGTTGAATGTGAAAAGATGTTATCAAAAAAAGATAAAATTAAGGAGTAAGAGTGGAATGTACTGGGAGGAAGGGAAAACAAGGGGTAGAAGGGGGTAAATTATCTCATATAAAAGCAAGAAAAAGCTCTTACAGTGGAGAGAAAGTGGGGGGATGGTGGGGGGTGAGCAAACTTTAATCTCATCAGAATTAGCTCAAAGAGGGAATGGCACACACACTGAATTGGGTATAGAAATCTGTTACCCTACAGGAAAGCAGAAGGGGAAGAGGATAAGAGAAGGGGGAGGGGGAGGGGGTACTCAAATAAGAGAGTGTGGGTTGGGAGAAGCAGTAGTCAGAAGCAAAACACTTTTCAGAAAGGATGGGGTGAAAGGAGAAAGAAAATAAAATAAACCATGCGGGGACAGGGGAGGGATAGGATGGAGGGAAATACAGTTAGCAATAGTAACTGAAAAAAACTGAAGCAAATTTATCTGATAAAGGCCTCATTTCTCAAACACATAGAGAAATGAATCAAATTTATTGGAATAAGAGCCATTCCCCAATTGATAAGTGATCAAAAGATATGAACATTTTTCATACGAAATAATCAAAGCTATCTATAACCATATAAAAATGCTCTAATTCACTATTGATTGGAGAAATGCAAATTAAAACAATTTATGTCTGCATAGTGCACATGATCTACCAAAAAATTCTTTTTTGAATATAGTCCCCAAATTCTGATCTGTACCTTGCAGTTTTTCTTCTTGTCTTCTACATAGACTAACTTGGCATATTATGAACCTGGGGAGATAAGTAAAATTTAAATACTACATAAATGATTCGGTCTCTTTTGGGTTCAAGTAAACTAATGTAGGGCCAGATGCAACAAATAAGTGTTATGAAGTAGGGAGGAGAGAAAATGGGCCTTTCCTCATTACCAAGGTTTAACCATGTCCTCTTTCACTTCTTGCCAACTCTTCAAACCCCCAGAATTGGAACCTATTATTTGTTCTTCATAGTAGTCAGAAGACCTTTGTCCAAATGTAAGATGCTCACTATGTGTCATTGGACAAATCACTTTTTTCTGGGCCTCAGTTTTCTCCTTTATTTAAAAGGGTTTCATGTAATCTCTTAAGGAGAATTTTTTGGTAGATCATGTGCACTATGCAGACATAAATTCACATAGGCATTCTTTATTGGGTTGAAGTTTGAGTGACAACCTGAGATTGCTTCTGAATTCAAGCTTCTGTGATTTAAAGAGGGAACATGGATTCTGCCTAGAGGAAAAAAAAAGGTCTTGATGGAAGGACAGAAGGAGCAGGCACTGGGAAAAACAAGGTGTAAGAGAAAGAGCCTAGGGACTGATGCTAAGGAAACCAAGGTTTCAGTCCTGACTGGGATCATTAACTTTCTGTGTAACCTTGGGAAAGTCATCTCTACTTTTTCTGGATTTAGTTTCATCTCTAGAATAAAAGATTCAATTTAATTTTTAATTAAAGCATCAAAATCTCTGGGGTCTCTTCTACATCCAACAGTTTATGCTCAAACATTCTATGTTTTAATGTTCCTTTCAGCTCTCATAGCCTATCATTCCATGATTCTATTATAGCAGGACAATGAGCCCTGGGAATGATGAAAAAAAAGCAAGGAAGCCATATATTTTGGATATAGATATATATTTGTAAAATGTTAGAACCAGAAGGGAATCTCAATACACAATAGATTAACACTAGTGGTTGCTTTGCTAGTCACCTGCAAAGATCATCATGCCCTCCTGGCTCCTCACCCCAGCAATTTTGAAGATTCCCAACCTGAAGCCCCCCAAAATGATGGCTCTCCCAAGATCACACAGTGAATGAGTGCCAGAGACAGAAGTGGAACCCAGATGTTCTGATTCCCTGTCCAACACTTTTCCTATGAAGACACACACTTCCATTACAACAGATGGCTACCATTCTTCCAACTAGCAACATTTACAACCTAAGAATTATGCTTGATTTTTTAAATTCACTCTCACTCACCACCCCACACCTCCACATATACACATATACCTCTCCTATATATGACAAGTTGTCCAATATTGTCAATTTCATCTTCACAATAATTTCTAATATCCATCCCCTTCTTTCTACTCAGTGGCTCAGTAGTGCAGTAGAAGGATTTCTACGCCTAAGGTCAGGAAGACTGGATCTCAAATCTGGCCTCTAACATGTACTAACTTCATGACCCTGTGGCAAGTGACATAACCTCTTTTTTGCCTCAGTTTCCAGATCTGTAAAATGGAGATAATAATAGCCTACCTCCCAGGGTTGCGGGGATCATATGTGATAATTATAAGACTCTTAGCACAGTGTCTGCAGCAAGCACTATATAAACATTATTATTATTATTTATTGTGATTCCTCATTTAGACACACCCTCATCTCTTTTCTTTACTACTGAAATAGCCTCATATGTGGGGTCTTGTTGTCCAATCTCCCCATTCATCCTCCACAAAGCTGTTGAACTGCTAAAACAGAATCAGCATAGGGCTGTCCAAGAATCTTCAATGGTGCAACATAGGTAATATGGAAATTTTTTGCACGACTGCACAAGTTAATCTATATCAAATTGATTACCTTCTCAATGAGGGGAAAGAGGAGAGAGGGAGAGAATATAAAACTTAATTTTTTTAAATGTTAAAATTTTTTGTTCACATATATATGAGAAAAATAAAACATTAAATGTAAAAATATACCTAAATTTCTTTGCAAACATTAAAATTATATATAAATATTGGCTATCTTAAAGGAAAAAAAGAATCTTCAATGGTTTCCTCTTGCTTCTGGGCTTAGCAGTTAAAGCCTACCTTTCCAGACTGCTTAAGGGAAGAAGGAAGGGAATCAGCATTTGTGTAGACTCTATTAAGCACCAGGTACTGCGCTAAGTGTTTTACAAATATTATTTTTTTATCTCCTCACAACAGCCCTGCAAGGTAAGCATTATGCCAGTTTAAAGTTGAGGAAATTGAAGCAAACAGAGGTTAAGTGACTTGGCCAGAGTTCCACAGCTAATATGTATCCGAGGATGGATTTGAACTCATGTCTTCCTGACTCTCGATCTAGGGTTCTATGCCTTGTTTCCGATCTGCCTTCGAACTAGCTATGCTTCAGCCAAACATACTTGTCTTTCTCTTCCTCAGCATTCTAGCTCCTGTCTTTTTACATAGGTTAATTTTCCCAGTCTAGAACTTTCTCCCTTCTCACCACTGGCTCTTACCACTCCTACCTTCATTTAAGTTTAAGCTTATGTGTCATTTTCTTCAGGAAGACTTTCCTGATTAACCCAGTTGTTAGACCTCTCTCCCCACCCAAATCATTTTGTATTTATTTCATATTTATTTATTCGTGAATCTATCCCCTTTCTGAATATAAGCTCTTTGAGGGAAGAGGCTATTTAATTTTTGCCTTGGTATTCCCATGACCCACCACAGTGCCTGACCTACAATCGGTACTTAAAAATGCTTGTGGCTTAAATGGATCTGAAGTCACAGAACCTGGGTTAGAATCCCAGCTTTTTCACTAACTGCCTATGTGACCACAGTCAAGTCATTTATTCTGTTTTGGAATCACTTTCTCATCTATAAAATGAGGGCACAGTATTAAATGACCTACAGAATTCTCTTATCTCTAAATCTATGTAGGATTGTTACCTCATCCAAAAAGCCTTGAATAAGCTTCATGCATCACTAGAAATATTATAGCCAAAGGATCTGATCCAGTGAGGCCAGCTCTGTTTATTGCAAATCCTTGCTGCTGCTGCAAATTCCCAGCTGAAATAGCCCCTTGCAATCTCTCTGCCTAACTCCCAAACACATCATGTGTGAGCCTTCTGAGAATGAACATTATGCCAGTGCCTAATACCAAGAACCATAATTCTAAAAACATCACCAAGAGAGACAGAAAATGTTATGCAAAGAGCCCTGTTTATCTGACTCACGTTTTTCTTGGCCATCTGTCTAAGCCATATGCATCTGAAATGAGAGCTAAGTATAGCCCTCTTGCAACTAATCAAATATTTGTAATTGTCACAACCTTCTAACTTTCATTTCCCTGCCTTGTTTGAAGCAGCCCAGCTCCTTTCCCTGTCCCACTGATCCCTTTGTGACCTGCTGCATCACTGAAGGGGGTGGAGGGTTGGGGATTAGGTGCATCCTGGGTAGACCAGAAAGGGTGACCTTGGAGTAGACACTCTGAGTATCTGGTAACAGCCTACAATGTTTTCTGCTGACATAGCAGAGGACAGAATCCTGATGGAATAGGAAATAGACTCTGATCTTTACCTCTTCTTGAAGACTCACCTCTGTTTAGCCTTTTCTTATGAACCTACCCCACAATGAATTCTCTATAGTTTGTTCTGATTGAGTCCTACAGTGTTAGGTCTGGGTACTTAGGATTCCTAGGATCAGGGAACATAGAGAAGGTACCCCAACGGAGAAGAGCTGATATCCTAAAAGAGCAAGGAGAAGATGGCAAAGATCAACTTTCATCCCTTGAATCTTTGCCAAGGACCAACTGTTCTGAGTAACCAGGGAAGGTATGCGTCAGGTTACATGTCAGGTTGCGATATGGATTGAGGGCCCTTTAAAATCAGGTATAGTTGAGGGTATAGCTTGACGAAGCATGTTATCACAGAATTTACCCCACTGATAAATGAATGGGTGAAAAGCATTGAATCTGGGAACTGAAAGCCGAATTTGGTTATTTTCTTGTGTGACCTTGGAAAAATCATGTCACAGCTTCAGAACTCTTCCTCATCTGTGTAAGAAAGGAAGTTAGACTATATGATTTTTCTTGTTCCTATATCTCTCTAAGGCAGCGCTTCTTAAACCTTTTCCATTGGTGACCCCTTTTCACCTGAGAAATTTTTATGAGACCCCTGGGTATATAGGTATATAAAATAGGTATACAAATCAAATATTTACTGATGATAAATCATAAAGAAAATTTATTTTAAAAAATTCTTGGGTGTACATATAATTTTACCATGTATTAATGATAAAAGCAAATTTGCATACTGGTGAGATGGAAGTTCTTGTTTATTTCTACACAAAGAATTAAATCTTGGTGGAATATTTGATACTGCAGGATGTAGAGCATCTTCAATATTTTTCAGAGCTGATCAATATTTTGATTTTATAATCATCTGTGCTGTGTTCAGAACAACACAGCATTGTAGTGAAGTCGCAAGATACAACATGGCCAAGTGCTACCAGAAACACCTCGGATTCACTACACATTTGATTTTGAATTAATTTTTGGTCATTGCATGTTCAGACACTTTCACTATTGCTGAATTTTTTGCAACCTCCACATTCAGTTAGGTGACCCCATATGAGGCTGTGACCCACAGTTTAAGAAGCACTGGTCTAAGGCATAAGATAAATTTGGAACGTAGACGTATAGCTAGCATGGGCCTTAGAGGTGGCCTAATTTAATCCCTTATTTTACAGATGAGGAATCTAGCCTCTCGGGGTGGTTAAGCGACCCTGATCATGGTCATATAGTTAGTTAAGAGCCAGAGATGGGATTTCAACCAAGTTTCCCTGAGTCAAAGTTCATTAATCTATCTACTTGGTCCCATTGTTAACGAACAGTTTTGCTCACTACCTCAGAATCAATTATATTATACCAAAATTCAATGACCCTGTTTTTGCTCCTATTTCTTTGCATTTTCACTTGGTTGTGGTAGCAGTAAGCACCTTAAAAAATTAGTTGTAACAATAGTAAACATCACAAAAAGGGGGCGTTCTAGATCCTTGTTAGACTATTATGATAGAGCTTCATCCATCCCTTTGATCTCCACGGTGATGATACATCCAGGAAGAATTTTGAAGAAGGAATGACAGAAACTGAGGGACTGGGGTGGGGGTCAGAGAACATCTATATAAGCCATCTCGATACTTGGCTCCAGGTGGTAAAGATTCTAGAAAACTACAAGTCTTTATGCAAACATTCCTACCTAACCAAGCCTTCGCCAAGACTTGTATTAGCCAACCAATGAATTAGCCATCCCTCCTTTTGCTGTATCACCTCAAAATATGGTCATCATGTTCCTGATGCCTCTATCTAAGTTATGGACAACAATGTGGAACTGCACCAGGCCAACCACAACCTTCTGGAGCACCCTACTCAAATCCAAGGTGACATCCACACATTAAGAACAACTATTTTGAATCCAGCTATCTAACCATTTAAAAATCTATCTAATGGTATTTTCATTTAGCCTAAATCTCTCGAACTTTTCTACAGGAATAAGGTTTAAAAATGCTCTGCTAAAGCTTTGCCAAATGATATCTAAGGCATTCTCCTGGTCTATCATTTTGCAATTCTGCTCCCCAACCACCACCAAAAAAAGAAGATTATTCTGGCATGACTCATTCTTAAGGAAACCATTCTGGCCCTTTATAATCACTGCTTTCATTCCCAGATGTGACCAAAACAAAACCATTAGTTTGGAAAGGAAGGGATTTAGCAAGTAGGTATGTTTGAGGAATGGTCATGACTGATAGATACTCCTAGGTAAAAGTCTGTGAATGATAGATGATTAATAATTACCTGTCCTAGTACTCTGATTATTGAAATTTCGGGACTTACAGGTAATCATGCTAAATTGCATAGCTAGAGAATTGCAACGTCTGAACCTTTTTTCTGAAATAAAATAAATCTACCAATTATTCCTCTTATTCCTCCTCCTCTTCATTTTAGTACTACTACAATCATCTCCATTACCACCACCACCACATTACTTCTACCACTTATACGTGCAAAGGAAAAATCAAGTAAGGCATAGACCTACTATTCAGAGCAGTTGGTTGATGATACTTAATGATGATCTACTGAGAATGATAAATGAAACTAGGAAATAGGGAAATGAAACCCAAGAGAAATTAGATGGTTAGAGAATCCCAAACTACCTTCAGTGAGTTCCAATCACCAATTGTTTCAACAATTTGGCTAGCAGCTGTTGTTGGGGTGAAAGACCAACACAAGCCCAACAACAAGCACACTAACAGCACACTGCAAAAGCCCAGGTTCTTTTGATCTGCTTTACTAAGGAAAGCAATATTAAGGGGTTAACAAGCTTACTTTAATTCAGCATACAAATACAATTCACTGAGTTCAGGGGAAAAAGCCAGCACCCTGAACTGAAGAGCAAAATACAAACAAATTACAAACATCGACAGACAGACCAAACACAATTCATAGTTACCAACATCTAAGTTCAGCCTGGGAACTCATAACAAAGGTTGGGCCAGAGTCACGCATGCCACCATGGCTGTGGGTAAGAACTCTGAAAAATAGAAAGCCAACCCCTGGTTTTATATCTTTTTCAGGGTCAAGGGTGAGTCACACATGCTACTCACCCCCGTGACCTGAAATCATCACAAAGGGGCAACTTAAGCCCACGTGGTCTAAAAGTCTCTGATGTCCCAATCACTCAAACCCATGTAAACTAGGCCCTCCCTTAGTTAGCCCCACCTGGGGCTCCACTTTGGTCACCAATTCAAACCCACATAGGTTTAGCACCTAATTGGGATTTGGGCCTGGGACTTAGCACCTAGTGAGACTCAAAGACACTTAATTAATCATTTTAAAACATAAGAAAGTTCCAACTTAATTGGTATTACACCAATCCAGGAAGAATTAAATCTAATGGTGCTAAATAAGAACTGGTAGATTTGATTGGTAAGCCTGTGCCATTGCCCTTTTTGAGGAATATCATATAATGGGAGAGTATTGGAAAATTAGAGAGACAAATGTCCAGATTTTTTTAAAGTGGTAGATGGATCATTCCAACCTTAGGCCAATGACTTTGTCTTTTATTGCTGAAATTCTAGAAGATTTGCATTAAACAGATGATTTATGAGCATTTAGAAAAAGAAACTCTAATCACTATGAACCAATATGGATTCATTAAGAACTCAGGGTAGTATAAATTTATTTCCTTTTAGGAAAAGGTTACAAAACTGATAGATCATGGGAATGTTGTAGAAAATGTCCCTAGATTTCAGAAAGGTATTTGATAGTCTCCAATAACTAAGGTGGTGTGGGTCAATTTAGTAAGGAGATCTGAGATCAAGTACTAGATCTGAAATTTCTTAACTGTGACCATGGGGAAGTTTCTTAAGCCCTCTACTCAATGGAGCTAATTTAGCTATAAAATGAGGAAGAGCTGTATTGTATATACATCACAGGAGTTTTGCGAAGATGGTGCTTTTTAAACCAATGAAGCACTATAGATGTAAGAGGTATATTTGTTTTTTTTTTAATTTAAATTTATTTAAGTAACATATTTAGTTTTCAGCATTGATTTTCACAACAGTTTGAATTACAAATTTTCTCCCCATTTCTACCCTCCCCCCCACTCCAAGATGGCATATATTCTGGTTGCCCTGTTCCCCAGTCAGCCCTACCCTCTATCGCCCCACTCCTTCCCATCCTCTTTGCCCTTTCTTTCTTGTAGGGCAAGATAAATTTCTATGCCCCATAGCCTGTGTACTTTAATTTCTAGTTGCATGCAAAAACTTTTTTTTTTGTTTTTGAACATCTACTTTTAAAACATTGAGTTCCAAATTCTCTCCCCTCTTCCCTTCCCACCCACCCTCCCTAAGAAGTCAATCAATTCAATATAGGTCACATGTGTATCATTAGGTATAACCCATCCACAATACTCATGGTGTGAAAGACTAACTATATTTTGCTCCTTCCCAACCCATCCCCCTTTATTGAATTTAATCCCTTGACCCTGTCACCTTTCAAAAGTGTTTGTTTTTGATTACCTCCACCCCCATCTGCCCTCCCCTCCATCATCCCCCCCATTTTTTATCTTCTTTCCTCTTCTTTCCTGTGGGGTAAGATTCCCAATTGGGTATGTATGGTATTCCCTCCTCAGGCCAAATCTGATGAGAGCAAGGTTCACCCATTCCTCCCTCACCTGCCCTCTCCCCTCCTCCCACAGAACTGCTTCCTCTTGCCACCTTTATGCAAGATAATCCACCCCATTCTATCTCTCCCTATCTCCCTCTCTCAGTATGTTCCTCTCTCATGCCTTAATTTGATTTTATTTCTTTTAGATATCTTCCCCTCATCTATCTTCAACTCACCCTGTGTCTGCTCTCTCTGTCTCTTATATATATATATATATATATATATATATATATATATATATATATATATATATATATATATACACATACATACACACACATACACACACACATATATATACACATAGACATATACACACACACATATATATACAAATAAACATATACACACATACACATTCACTTATGTACATACATAAACATATATATATATATATGCATATATATACAAGAGAATATATGCATATTCTCTTCAGCTACCCTAATACTGAGGTCTCGTGAATCATACATATCATCTTTCCATGTAGGAATGTAAACAAAACAGTTCAACTTTAGTAAGTCCCTTGCAATTTCTGTTTCTTGATTACCTTTTCATGCTTCTCTTGATTCTTGTGTTTGAAAGTCAAATTTTCTATTCAGCTCTGGTCTTTTCACTGAGAAAGCTTGAAAGTCCTCTATTTTATTGAAAATCCATATTTTGCCTTGGAACATGATACTCAGTTTTGCTGGGTAGGTGATTCTAGGTTTTAATCCTAGCTCCATTGACCTCCGGAATGTTGTATTCCAAGCCCTTCGATCTCTTAATGTAGAAGCTGCCAGATCTTGGGTTATTCTGATTGGGTTTCCACAATACTCAAATTGTTTCTTTCTGGCTGCTTGCAGTATTTTCTCCTTGATCTGGGAGCTCTGGAATTTGGCAACAATATTCCTAGGAGATTTCTTTTTGGGATCTATTTGAGGAGGCGATCGATGGATTCTTTCAATTTCTATTTTGCCCTGTGGCTCTAGAATATCAGGGCGGTTCTCCTTGATAATTTCTTGAAAGATGATATCTAGGCTCTAGTTTTGATCATGACTTTCAGGTAGTCCAATAATTTTTAAATTATCTCTCCTGGATCTATTTTCCAGGTCAGTGGTTTTTCCAAGGAGATATTTCACATTGTCTTCCATTTTTTCATTCCTTTGGTTCTGTTTTATAATATCCTGATTTCTCATAAAGTCACTAGCTTCCACTTGCTCCAATCCAATTTTTAAGGTAGTATTTTCTTCAGTGGTCTTTTGGACCTCCTTTTCCATTTGGCTTATTCTACCTTTCAAAGCATTCTTCTCCTCATTGTTTTTTTGGAGCTCTTTTGCCATTTGAGTTAGTCTATTTTTTAAGGTGTTGTTTTCTTCAGTGTACTTTTCAGTATTTTTTTGGTCTCCTTTAGCAAGTCATTGACTTGTTTTTCATGGTTTTCTCACATCCTTCTCATTTCTCTTCCCAATTTTTCCTCTACTTCTCTTACTTGCTTTTCAAAATCCTTTTTGAGCTCTTCCATGGCCTGGGACCAGTTCATGTTTTTCTTGGAGGTTTCTGTTGTAGGCTCTTTGACTTTGTTAACTTATTCTGTCTGTATGTTTTGCTCTTCTTTGTCACCAAAGAAAGATTCCAAAGTCTGAGACTGAATCTGGGTGCATTTTCGTTGCCTGGCCATATTCCCAACCAACTAACTTGATCCTTGAGTTTTTCAGTGGGGTATGACTGCTTGTAGACTAAGGAGTTCTATGTTCCACGTTTGGGGTGGGATGTGCCTGTTCTGCCACACCAGCACTGCTCCTTCCCCAAGAACCCCCAACCCAGACTGGGCTTAGATCTTCAGCAGGCAGTGCACTCCTGCTCTGATCTGCCACTTAATTCCTCCCACCAGGTGGGCCTGGGGCCAGAAGCAACTGCAGCTATAGCTGCCCCACCTCCGCTGCCCCTGGGGCTGGTAGCCAAACCAGGAACTCCTTCCACTCCTGCACCTTTTCCCACTAACCCCCTCCACTATCTTTGGTGTTTGTGGGTTGAGAAGTCTGGTAACTACTGCAGCTCGCTGATTTGGAGCGCTAAGGCCTGCTGTGCCCGGCTCCTGGTCTGGTTGGTCCGCGCTGCTCACACTGGGCTCTGCTCCCTGCTCCCAGCTCCATGTGGGATAGACCTCACCCAGAGACCATCAAGGCTGTCCTGGGCTGGAGCCCTGCCTCCCTCTGCTCTTTTGTGGGTTCTGCCATTCTAGAATTGGTTCAGAGCCATTTTTTATATGTTTTTGGAGGGACTCGGCAGGGAGCTCATGCTAGTCCCTCCTTTCCATCTTGGCTCTGCCCCTGTTTTTTTTTAATATCCCTGAGAGTTGAATGCAGAGATGTGAAATAAATGATAGCTTAACTAGGCAGATTTGGAATTGGGTGACTGGGGCCATAGAATTCAAACTAGGGGTGAGAGAGATGGTAACTTTTACTGAAGTACAACAGGGCTCTTTTAGACATTTTAATAAAAAATTAACATGAGTGGATGGAATTCTGATTAAATTTATGGATGACAGAAAAATAAGATGAATCATTTGAATGCAACAGAAAATATGTCTCATTCTGCAACATTGCTCTACCAAGAGGTAAGAGTTATGCTTCCTCATTTCTCTTTTAAGGTTATGGTCATTTGTCAGGGCTTTGAAATATTTCAAAATTGTTTTCCTTTATTGTGATCATCCTGTACATGGTTTTGGTTCTGCTCACTTCATTCTGCATCAGTTCAAACAAGTTTTCCCAAGTTTCTCTGATTTGAATATATATTTACATTTTCTTAAGGTCCAATGATACATCACCACATGGATAAAATGCAATTTTTTTTTAGCAATTCACCATTCACTTTATTTCCAGCCCTTTGCTACAACAAAAGGAACTTCTATACATATTTTGGTAAAGAAGATGTTTTTTCCCTCTGTCTCTGAATCCTTCAGGGCATAAGAGCAGGATTGTTATAGCTGGATATGGTTTCATTACATTTAGGTTATTTGCGAAATTACATTCCAGAAGAATTGGAATGAGTATATTGGTACCTGTTACTGGAAAGGCACAGAGAGAGGGAATGGGCTAAAAAAATGGATCATTTGGGCCTTCTTTCAATGCTTGATGAAGTGATTATAACTGGGCAGCTAGAATCCAAGTTCTTTATTCCAAAATTACTTCAGGGATAAGGCAGTCAATTCTAATGCCTCCATTTCACTCCTCTACCAACAGTGTATCTAGTGAACTTTTCATGTATTATTTTGAATTGTGACTCTTTAGGTATATATTATATTTCCCAATAGACTATAAGCCTTATGGGGTCAAAAGGTATAATATATGCAAATTCATTTAAATCAAATGTCAGTTAAAAGGAAGATAACAAATGTTGAACTTTTTCTGATCAAATATTAGGGCTTTACAGTGCCTTGAGGAATATTCTTGGAATGGAAGGCTTTAATACAGTTGCATTTACAATCTAGCTGTACTGCCAAACTTCCTTTTCCTTACATATATCATCTTCCATTTTTGTGCCCCTGCACTAGCTGCCCATCCGTTCCTGGAATGCTACTCCATCTTCACCTTTTGGAATCCTTGGTTTCTTCAAGTCTCAGTTAAAATACAGTGTTCTACAAGAGGTCCTTCCTCTTCTCCCCATCTCTAATGCCTTTTCCTCTAAAGTAACCCTTACATCTGATGTGTATTGATTTTGTACATTTCTACATGTGTATATGTTGTCTTCTTGTGGGAATATATATTCCTTAAAGGGAAGGGACTTGTATTTCGATTATCAGGACAAAACGCAGTATGTAGTACACAGGAAGTGCTTTATAAATGCTTATTAATTTAATAATACCTAAAATAACCAACTCCCTCAGCATTCAGTGTAACTAACACCAGTGAATATCATTATGCAGGACTTATTTAGCCATCTGTCCTTTGATTCCATTGGCTCCCTCCTAACTTCTGACCATGGACAGATCATCCTTTCCAAAACATACCTGTCTCCTTTCTCCGGGGGATGGTTTATGGTGTGACTTTTTCTTTGTCAGTGCCTCCTCCTTCTAAGTAGATTTAATTAATCACACTTTTTCATTGTTAAATCATCAGCTTGCTTTTAGCATAAGGACAAAATAACAGCCTTTGGATCCACGTGGTCTTTTTCACTGCCATTTTGTGGAATATCAGATGGAAAGTTATTAAAACCATAACAATAGATCAAAACCTGCAGTTAGGAAAATCCTTACCATTCAGATAGAGGTTTTGTTGTCTAAAAATTTAACTTCTACATATCTTCACCCAACTCTTGAGTTCTTCCACTCCCCTTTCTAAACATGGATTAACTCTAAACATAAGCCTTCATGACTGATGTTAGGTTTCTATTTATATTAGGTAAAAACCATAAAATAGGAAACACTTACATGAAGTGAACTGCAAAGAGTATATGAGTGCCTGTTATTGGGAAGGCACAGAGAGAGAGAGAGAGAGAGAGAGAGAGAGAGAGAGAGAGAGAGAGAGAGAGAGAGAATGGGCTAAAGAACAAATCATTTGGACATTCCTTCAATGCTTGATGAAGTGATTATAACTGGGCAGCTAGAGTCTGAGTTCTTTGTTCCAAAATGGCCTCAGGGATAAGATGGCCAATTCTAATGCCTCCCTTCTAAGCCACAGATCAACTTTCTTTTCTCGTTGTCTCTTTTCATTGACACTATATCACCATTTTTCTGTAGCTCAGCTCATTCAGTCCTATGCAAAACAAAGGATGCCATTTCCCTCACTGCCACTGCCTACTCAGCTCTGGAAGACTCAGCGTCTTCATATTAGACTGTTCATTTATAGATTGTCAATCTCTTTTTAGAACTCAAGGAGCATGACTGAATTCTGTCTTCTGGCTTAAAGATTGTGATAGTCCAAACTGCTCTTTGGACTGGGAAGGAAATTGTGTCCTCTGAACTAAAAATCTCTTAATGCCAGTGGTTCCCAACCCCTACTACCTTGGTATAACATTCTAAATACAATAAATTCAAAGATTTCTAAAGTGAGTTTTTGAATGACTTTAGGTCTTCTGATCCCATTAAAATTTGAAAATGTAGACAGGGTAGACAGCCTTGCATACTTCTGTGAAGTAGTGCATGGCGGTTCTATTCCTATGCAATTAACTTGAGGATATGAAAAAGCAGGCTTTGGCTGTGAAGACCTGCCAATGTTTGACTGACCAAAGCCATTCTGGAGAAGCAGAGTTAAGTGTAATGCAAAAAGAGGGGAAAGTCATGGAGCTGTAGAAAAAGAAAGCTAGCAAAGAAATAATAATGCTTAAGAATCTTGGTTCCATTCCTTGTACTAAAGTTCTATATGGCTCTGCCAGGTGCTTATCAGTTGGAGAAGTCACCCACCCATGCATTGATTCTCATATCGTCTTCTCTATGGAGAAGATGCAGAAAGTTCTGCGCCTTTTCTGAATGAGGCAACAGTGCAGAGACCAGATCCACTCAGACAAGAAGGGAATTAGCTGGTGCTGAGATAAGTGCTTCTACATGTAGCTAAAGCTTCCAATCAAGAAGGTGCCCATTTTCCAGGAGTTATTTTGTTTTTGTTCTTGTTTTTATAAGGAGCAAAAGCCAAGTCAATGCCTGAGGCTCCCACATTATTCATATTTTGAATTAAAGAACTAAAGATCACTATTAGAATGTAAATGATATTTCAGAAGTTTAAAATATTCACCTATTATCCATATTAACTTCTTAGCATGAATCAATGTATTTCATCCACTATCATTTTAGCATGAATTGCTATGCGCCTATTTCCCTTGTGGTATCCTGAAGGGACATTGCAGAGGACTGGCAAGTTTGGTTGCCTAGTACAAGGAAGAATGAGAACACAGGAGACTTAAGAAATAGAACACAGAAGCTAAAAAGTCACGAGCTAAATTGGAAATGTAATTCTGGGGAGTAACAGACACACAAAGGACAGACTTCCTGCCTGGAAATTATACTGAAGGCTGGCCCTGTCTCTGCTGTTCACCACATAAGTGACTTTGGGTAAGTCACTTAAACTTTCTGGACTTCAATTCTTCATCTGTAAAGTGAGAGGATTGGATTAGGAGTTTTTAATTTCCCTTCTAGCACTATATCTATAATCCTGTGATGCTTCTTCAATTAGTTTTCTATCAAAAAAATATAACTGATGGGAACGGAATAAGAATTTATGTATATTAGGCACTGGTATACATAAAATTCTCAACTGATCCTCACAACAACCCTGGGAGGTAAGCATTAACAGTTTATGACCAAAAATAAAATTAACCATAATAACAACAAAGGAATAAGTGAAAAAATACTTTTAAAACTTCCTTGTTTGGCTTTAGGGAAACAAATAAAAGATGCTAGATAGTTTTTGCTCTCAGGGACCTCATATTCTACTTGGGGAAGACACCACATAAAAGAAAATTCAGCTGCAGATCAGACAGAAAATCTTAGAAGTTTTAAAGGTACAGTGGCAACATAGGTAGATGAGACGATCAAGGAGTCCTTAGGTTATATAGCAGGTCAGATGATTGGGCAGGAGCTGTACAGCATAGAAGTAAGGCAGGTGGCAAAGGCTGGAAGACCTTAGGAGTCAATGACAGGTCATATGGTAATGCTTAGTTGTCTTTCATGACAATGGAAAGAACAGAGTTGGTGACTCCCATCTCATCCAAGCCACATGGATATTGTGTGTCTGGTAGAGGAGGGTCAGGTCTAGGTGGCCTCAGCCTGGAGAAGAGGCAACGAGATGAGAGAGAAAAGGGCACCCGGGTGATGCTGAGTGTTCCTGATACTCAGCTATTTTGGAAGTGATGATGATGATGATAATGGTTTCTATCTATGTAATAATATCTCACATTTTTACTGCCCCATAGGGGCAGCTAGGTGGCACAGTAAGTAAAACACTGGCCCTGGAGTCAGGAGGACCTGAGTTCAAATCCGGCCTCAGACAATTGACACACTTACTAGCCGTGTGACCTTGGGCAAGTCACTTAACCCCAATTGCCCTGCCTTCCCCCCTCAAAAAAAAAACAACAAAAAGAGAAAAAAAGTACTACCATCACAACATCTTCATGCAATTATTTTTCCTATTTCGGATAGTATAATTGTTATTATTTCTATTTAACAACTAAGGAAACTGAGATTATTGAGATGAGAGTTTAAATATAATAGGAGATTCTTGACAGGGAGCCAGAACCTGGTAGAAGGTAAGGAAGTTAGTGGGGGAAGTAGTGGAGGGGAGGGATTCAAACTTTCCCCTCTCTTTATATTATGGCATGAGCAAGAATACCCTCTGAAGTTGAAAGAGAAAGGCCAAAGTAGGGAGGGAGAAATATACATACATATATACGTATATATGTATAAACATACATATAAACATATATGTGTACATAAATATATACATTTATATGTCATCTAATTTGTCACCTCTCCTTCCTCACTCTTGTGATATCTGCAAACATGTAAACATGCTCTTTATGCTGCGTCCAAATCATTGAGGAAGTATGTTAAATAGAACAAAACCCTGTAATAATTCACCAAATATCTCTTTAGCAGGTGCTTTTGTTCCTTCCCTTCTCTCTGCTGCCATTGAATGTGAAGAGCCACCATTCCAATTAACCATTGGAGAGTAATGGTTAGCTGGTTTCTGGCCACTTATGATACACCTTTGAGTAGATTTCCAAATATTTCACTAGCATTCATGAATGTTAGGCTGGAACTCCATGTATTTACTAAAACACCCACCACAACTCTGGTATTCTCTTTATTTTTTCCAATTTAGAAATATGAGATCAATACTTTGAGCTTTATAAAAGGTCAGGTAGTGAGGAGGGTGCCCAGGAAAGCCATGATCGCAGAAACAATCAGTTGGAATAAGGTCAGATAAGGAAACTGAGGTTCAGAGAGGTTAAGTGATTTTTCCCTGCATTACTCAGTAAGTGCCATAAGTGGGATTCAAACCCAGGTCTACCTGAATCTATGTCTGACACTATATCCACTATGCCATGCAGCCTCTTCAATCAATCAGCAAATTATTTGTTAAGTATCTTCTATACGTCAAGCCTTCTAAGATGCTAGGGATGAAAAGTTAAAAATACAACAATCAGGACCATCAGCTTACATTTTATCATGAGATACAGCATATAACACATTCATCAAAAACAAGCTTGATAAAAGGTAATTTTGCTAGGGAAGGTACTAGTAAATGGGAGTATTAGGAAAGGCCTGATGCAAGAGTTGGTGCTGGACCTGGGATTGGTAGGATTCCAAGAGACAGCAGGGAGGAGGGAGTACATTCTGTGTAAAGGAATAGAGATGGGAGGTAGAGTATTGTATGTCTGAGGAATAGCAGAAAGGCCAGTTTAGATGGACCAAGAGCATGTGAAGGGGATTAATAGGTCATAATCCTGAAGCTCCCTAGAGCTTAGGTATGAAGGGTTTTTTATACCAAACAGAGGACATTGTATTTGATTACAGAAACAATTAAAAGCTTCCAGAGCTTCCCAAGCAAGGGAGTCACGTGGACAGGCTTCTGTTTTATTAATATTGCTTTCAAAGCTTTGTGAAGGATGTATTAGGGAGAAGAAAGACTTGAGTCAAGGAGAAAAATTAGGAGGCTAGTACTATAGACCAAGTGAGACGTGATGATGGCCTCATCTAGAGCGGTGGCTCTGTGAATGGACCTAAGGGAAGAGATGAGAGACACATGGTAAAGAAATGAGATTCTAATTGAATAACGGGCAAGAAAGAAAAGTCAGAAAAATATCTTGAGGTGGGTTGGCTTCCTCCAGAATCCACAAGTCATACTATATAGGTCAGTTATGCTTTTCAGAGAATCATATTTTTTTTAAAGAAAGGATTCGCCTTATTAAATTTTTCTATTAAATCCCATTGGGGATTTTCATGATATTCTCTCTGAAAAAGATCAAGGTAAGATTAGGTCTAAAAGCAGTTCACTCCCCCTCCCCCCACTGCATCAATAATACAATGCACTGGTTCTCTCAGCCAAGAAAAGCACAAGGAATTTGCAGGGGATTTTTCATCTCTCTGGCTCCCAATTCATTTTCTGCCTTAATATACCAGCCAGAGTCAATGGCTCTTGGCCACTCCAGACAATTATCATTATAATTCTTTTTGGTATGATTTGGCCAACAGAACCATAATACATTAGGTGCAGGGTGGTTGCTGAAGATTGATGACTGCGTGGGGAGAGTTGTGCCTTCCAGTTAAAGATTATGAAGAATGATGAACCATACTTTAAAAAGCTTCTTCTAGCTGGTGGTTCCAAGGAATCTACAAGCATGATACATAAACAGTTTTCCTTTGCTTCCTCCTCTCTTTCTCTTTCTTTCATCTTCATCACTGTTGCTATACGTTCTATTTGTATAGAGTTTTTGTACTTCAAAAGTATGTTCACATACGTTTAACTCACTTCACTTCCCTTCAATTAAACCAAATTCAATTCAAATTCACTGAAATGAATAAATACATACTAAGTACCAACACCATCATATTTGAACCTTGAACTAAATCTATGAAGGAGAAAAAAACCAAACAACAGCGAGTATGGTTCCATTTTACACATGAGCAAATTAAAGTGTAGAGAGAGAAAAATGACTATTACAATACCTTCTGATTGGCAAAGTCATAATTTGAGCCCAAGTATCCTGAATAGGTCTTTTTCCTGAATAGTTAAGGCTAGAATACTCTTTCTCCCACTGAGGTTCTGTTACCCACCCCCTAAAAAAATAAATGACATTATGTCTCAATCAAAGCATTTCTTTTTCTCTATTATTTTTGCAGAAACTTGGCAAATCCATGGTTTCCTGAATTAAAATATAGGTGCCAGATTCAAGTACAAATTTACGACTTGCTAATTCATACTAGCCTATACTAATCCGTGAAAATTTTAGAATGATTTCAAATATATGCAATGATTCAAAAAAAGGCTAAGAGTCATTTCTAACAATGGTTCTAATGGTCCTGCTTTAATGACAAGATGATCACAATATGGAATCATATGGAATATAGCAGCCATTTGAATACAAGCTCCTTTTCCTTGCATGTTTGAAAGTTATTTCTTAATTTCCCTGAATGATTCCCTCTGCAGTTTTGCTTATGCTGTTAATATGGACATCTCACTGAGATGTCATATTTAGTGAGTGAAAAATCAAATTGAGACTAATAATAACTCATTGAAAAGAATTTGGGGGTTTATTATAGTGCATTTGTCTCAAAAAAGCATACAATATGATATAAGTAGACAATAACAGCTTCCTACTGCCAAACATCATTTCTTTTTCCAAAACTTAGATCTCTTCTTGAGTTTTCCATTTGTGATAATCATCCCATTTCTGTGGGACAATGTTAAGTCACTGGATCTCTCTGATCCTCAGTTTTTCTTTTTCTTAATCAGTAAAATAGAAATCATATTAGCACTGACTACTATGCAGGGTTGTTTTGAGGAAAATGTTTTGTAAACATTGAAGAGCTAAGAAATTCATTGTTGTTTGTTGCTGTTATTAATATTGTTATTGATATTATTACTACACTTCCCATCACCCAATCTTAAACTTCAAAGTTGAACTGGACTTTTCATTCTTTCTCATTTCTTACATCTAAGGTTACTCAGGTTGTAGTCTAATATTATTATCACTGATGATGATATTGCTATTTCTTCCTCTAATCCTCCTCTCCTACTACTACAGCTGATTCGGATTCTTTTGCTTCTTCTTTTTTAATTTTTTTTTCTTTTTTTTGAAAATCTGCTTTTAAAACTTTGAGTTCCAAATTCTCTCCCCTCTTCCCTCCCAAACCACCCTCCCTAAGAAGGCAAGCAATTCAACATAGGTCACACATGTATCATTATATAAAACCCTTGCACAATACTCATGTTGTGAAAGACTATATTTTGCTAGCTCCTATCCAGTCCCCCTTTATTCAGTTTTCTCCCTTGTCCCTGTCCCTTTTCAAAAGTGTTTGCTTTTGATTACCTCCTCTCCCTATCTGCCCTCCCTTCTATCATTCCCCCTTTTTATCTCCTTCCTCCTTCTCTCCTGTGGGGTAAGATACCCAATTGAGTGTGTATGTTATTCCGTCCTCAAATCAAATCCAACGAGAGCAAGATTCACTCATTCCCCCTCGCCTGCCCCCTCTTCCCTTCCAACAAACTGCTTTTTCTTGCCACTTTTATGTGAGATAATTTACCCCATTCTATCTCTCCTTTTCTCCCTCTCTCAATATATTACTCTCTCATCCCTTAATTTAATTTTTTTAGATATCATCCCTTCATATTCAACTCACCCTGTTCTCTCTCTCTCTCTCTCTCTCTCTCTCTCTCTCTCTGTATATATATATATATATATATATATATATATATATATATATATATATATATATAGATGGATGTATATACGTATGCATGTATATTCCCTTCAGCTACACTAATACTGAGGTCTCATGAATTACACACATTATCTTTCCATGTAGCAATGTAAACAAAACAGTTCCACTTTAGTAAGTCCCTTATGATTTCTCTTTCTTGTTTACTTTTCATGCTTCTCTTGATTCTTGTGTTTGAAAGTCAAATTCTCTATTCAGCTCTGGTCTTTTCACTGAGAAAGATTGAAAGTCCTCTATTTTATTGAAAATCCATATATTGCCTTCTAGAATTATACTCAGTTTTGTTGGGTAGGTGATTCTTGGTTTTAATCCTAGCTCCAATGACCTCCGGAATATCATATTCCAAGCCCTTTGATCCTTTAATGTAGAAGTTCCTAGATCTTGTGTTATTCTGATTGTGTTTCCACAATACTCAAACTGTTTCTTTCTGACTGCTTGCAGTATTTTCCCGTTGATCTGGGAGCTCTGAAATTTGGCAACAATATTCCTAGGAGTTTTCTTTTTGGGATCTCTTTGAGGAGGCAATCAGTGGATTCTTTCAATTTATATTTTACCCTCTGGCTCTAGAATATCAGGGCAGTTCTCCTTGATAATTTCTTGAAAGATGATATCTAGGCTCTTGTTTTGATCATGACTTTCAGGTAGTCCAATATTTTTTTTAAATTATCTCTCCTGGATCTATTTTCCAGGTCAGTGGTTTTACCAATGAGTTATTTCACAGTCTCTTCCATTTTTTCATTCCTTTGGCTCTGTTTTATAATATCTTGATTTCTCATAAAGTCACTAGCTTCCACTTGCTCCAATCTAATTTTTAAGGTACTATTTTCTTCAGTTTTCTTTGGACCTCCTTTTCCATTTGGCTAATTCTACCTTTCAAGGCTTTCTTCTCCTTGTTGGCTTTTTGGAGCTCTTTTGCCATTTGAGTTAGTCTATTTTTTAAGATGTTATTTTCTTCAGTATGTTTTGGATCTCCTTTAGCAAGTCATTGCCTTGTTTTTCATGGTTTTCTCGCATCACTCTCACTTCTGTTCCAAATTTTTCCTCTACTTCTCTAACTTGCTTTTCTAAATCCTTTTTGAAGTCTTCCATGGCCTGAGATCAATTCATATTTTTCTTGGAAGCTTTTGATATAGGCTCTTTGACTTTGCTGACTTCTTCTGGCTGTATGTTTTGGTCTTATTTGTGACCAAATAAAGATTCCAAAGTCTGAGTCTGAATCTGAGACTGTTTTCACTGCCTGTACATGTTCCCAGCCAACTACTTGACCCTTGACCTTTTTGGTGGGGTACAACTGCTTGTAGCATAGAGAGTACTTTGTCCAAAGCTTGAGGGGCTATGCTGCTATTTTCAGAGCTACTTCTACACAGCAAGCTCTGCCACACCAGTGCTCCTTCTTCCCCAAGAACTGCCAGCCAGGATTGTGGCCCAGATCCAGGCAGGGCAAAGCATGCTTTGTACTCCTGTTCTAATCTGTTGCTGCTTAATTCCTCCCACTAAGTGTGCCTGGGGCCAGAAGCAACTGGAGCTGTAACTCTGGAAGCAGCCTCTGAGCTTCACCACCTCTACCATCCCCGGGGTGGTGGCCAACTGTTAACTCTTTTCACTCTGTCCCAGCAGCTTTTCCCACTAACCTTCTCTGTTGTCTTTGGCATTTGTGGGTTCAGCAGTCTGGTAACTGTCACAGCTCACTGATTCAGGGTGCTATGCCTGTTCTGCCTGGCTCCCAGTCTGGTTGGTCCTGGCACGGCCCACGCTGGGCTCTGCTCCACTCAGCTTCCAGCTCTGTGTAATAGATCCTTCCCAGTGACTATCCAGGCTGTCCTGGGCTGGACCGCTGCTTCCCTTTGCTATTGTGTGGGTTCTGCAGCTCTAAAATTTGTTCAGAGCCATTTTTTATAGGTGTTTGTAGGGACCAGTGGTGGAGCTTAAGCAAGTCCCTGCTTTCCAGCTGCCATCTTGGCTCCGCCCCCCCTGCTTCTTCTTCTGACAAGGTTAATATAACTGAAGTTCAGGAAACTATTACATATAAAGCTTACTCAAATTGTCCTATATTACTTAGCAGAAAGCCTCACATATCTATTACTAAAAATTAGAATACGCAAAACACATATATAGGCCAGTTATGTATTTGTACACTTTATACAAAGCACTCATTTCTGTCAATTAAAAGAAAATTTATGAATAGAAGAAAACAATAAGAATGTAAAAGTACTGAGGAGGCAAAGAGCAGCTTAATATTAATTGGACAATCATTGAATAAGCCACCTTAAATCATCACAACATTTAGTTATATACTTAGTGATTTTGGTGATTTTTGCAAAGCTTCTAACTGTCTTATGCAGTCAAGGCTTAACCATGTGCTGTAAAAGTACCAACTAGAGGGGCAGTTAGGTGGCACGGTGAGTAGAGCACCAGCCCTGGAGTCAGGAGGACCTGACTTCTAATCCGGACTCAGACTCTTGACACTTACTAGCTGTATGACCTTGGGCAACTCACTTAACCCCAATTGCCTTGTCTTCTCCCCTCCAAAAAAGAAAAGGAAAAACAAACATACAAACTAGACATAGATGTAATGAAAATACTTGGGTATTTGAGATTCAGGTGGAACACTGTTTTCTATTTAAAATTTGCCACCAATAGAATAATGTCAACAATGGCCAATATAATACATGGCACTTTTCATGAAGTCAAGTTACACTTATAAACTTAAACTTGGTTTAAGCCCATTTTCATTTCTCCTTACTGTTGGTGTCCAATAATTTCAGTCGTGTCCTATTCTTCAAGATCCTATTTGGTATTTTGTGCATGTGTGTTAGTGTGTGTGTGTCTGTGTGTTTTCATAGATACTGGAGTGTTTTTCCAATTCTTTCTCCAGCTTATGTTACAGATGAGGAAACTGAGGAAAACAGGGCTAAATAACTTTCCCAGGATCACATGGCTAGTAAGCGTCTGAGGCTAAATTTGAATGAAAGTCTTCCTAATGCCTGGCCTGTCATTCTATCTACTGTGCCACCTAGCTGCCCTAAATAGAACTAAATACGGTTTTGAAAAAAAAATATGATATTGTTCCTAAATAGAATTAAATATGGTTTTGAAAAAAACCCAGAAAGGAAGAGATTCAAATCAAAATATCTTGTGAATCACTTAATATACATGAATAACACACACACACACACACATATATATATATATATATGTATGTATGTGTCCACTGAAAAAGGCATTAGACAGTTATTTCATCTTCTGAAACCTTTTCTTCTAATAAAACTTAAACTCAACAGACATAAAATTCTTAGTCTATGTAAGCCTATGATTTAATATTTAATTTGGAGGTCATATTGAATCAACGGATGAAGGAAATGGACACATTTTTTTTATCCTACAGACAAGACATATCAATCAACAAGATATCAAAAAAGTTATTATTAAGAGATTCTGTACCTGAAATCAAAGCTTAATCAATAGAGTACACATAAAGCAATTAAAATTTAAGTATGTATATTTTTGGGACTACAAAATGGAACATAAGAGATGTGGAAAATGTCCTAATGAAAACCAGTAAATTAATGAATCATGGGACCCATCCCAATAAAGCAAGTAAAGAAAGATTAACACTTCTGCAACAAAAGAAAGGAAGAAGATTAATAGGAATTTTTAAAGCATATTTAAAAGGTCAGAAACCTACAGAAATACTGTCAGAATAGATGTAAGCAACTGGATTGACCAAATGCAAGCAAAAATGTTTTATCCCTTTATGGAGCCTGTAAAATGACTGAGATGCAAAAATGGAATCAAAAGGGCCTCAATGGTCAACATCCACGGGAACTCATCAAATAGTATCTCAAACAAGAAATGTAGAATAATTTGCAAAATCAACTGGATTTGTTTGTGTAAAAAGAGGGTTTTATGATGGTGACTCATAATCAATTCACTGACACCAAAAATTATAAAAGGATTATCCTAATGGATCTCAGATTTAGTAATCCATTTAGATTATTCAAGGAAATGATAGCAACTGTGAAACATATTACTACAGGATATAAAAATTTAGTATCTGGTAAAATACCTAACAAAACATGACCTGATTGCCTAGACTTATACATCAGAAACTCACTATATTGTTTTCCTATACTGACGCACAGCAAATCCCCATACCACACATATATATTTCAAAATATCCTGAAAAAAATCAATAAATAATCTGTACTGGAACCAGATCATTACTACCAAGATGTTGCCCATAATTTCTCAGATATAACATTCATCCATTAATGATAATAATAATTAATAATAATAAGAACAACTTATAAATAACATTTTAAATAATATCACTACACTCTTCAAGAAATATGGAATGAAAAGTGTTCAAAAAATAGAGATCTATCAGAGGAGATGAAAATCACGAAGGAAGAAGATAAGACATATGACTCTTGTCTTATCTGATACTTGAGCTGTACCAAGGATGCTTTTGATTAACTTACTGAGGATGAATTTTCATACTTATTCTTTTATCTAATTACAAAGTACAATTATTTTCTCCACCTATGCTATAGTCTACAAAACATTAAAGAAAAAGAAATGATAGTAAGAGAGTAAATTGGCCCATTTCTCCATGAATATCTTTGAAAAAGATCAGATGAATAAGGCAATAATAAGAACTACTGCTATTAAAAATGATGGGAAAAAATAAAATTAAATTTAAAATTAAGAAATTAAAATAAAAAAACAACAAAAATGATGGGAACAAGGTAACATTAATAACAATACTAATAACAATTGCCATTATGTGATATGTTATACATGATAAAATATTATATATTACATTATTATTATTATTATACTGTTTCAAGTAAAGTGGTTTATATACATCTGATCATTTTCTCTGGAAGGGTATAGAAAAGATTTTTTAAAAGTATTTAAGGATTAAGTGCTCACTTGGGTCACTTCTGACTCTAATATTCTGAGATTCCCTGAATTCATTATGACTCTGTGATCTGTATTAATGTAACACCCTCAACCTGCATCTGCAATCTAGCATTGCATACACAGCTCCTGTGATCTGCACTCATTCTCAGGTGACCAGTGTAAGTAAATCACCAGCTGCCTCCTCCTACCAGGTCACATAGTACATAACCTCTCTGTAATTTCTATCTCCAAAATGTCAGGTTTTCTTGTACTTAAGCACCAGTCCTTCCTCAGCTTCCCACACTGTGCTGGGGAGTAACTGCCCTGTAATCCCACCAGGTTTTGTTCCTATGGGCCCATTGACCTTTTTTGGAGGGAAGGCTACGGGATTATAAAAGTATTCACCTTTATGATATTGTGATATACCTGGCTTTTAGATAGGTTAGGATCATTAGTGACTCATGGGCACCGACTGACAACGAGGAAGCTGGTAACGATCAAGAGGAAGTTGGGGGATACTCTACTGAAGTGTCCTTGAAATGAGAGAAGCAGGAAGATTACTAGGCAGAATCCATGAATTTCTCATTGCTTTGCCTTATCACAGAATCATCGAATGTTAGACCCAGGAGGGACATCAAAGAACATTTAGTCCAATTTGCAGGAATATATATGAGAAAATTGAGGCCCGCAAAGAGAGAGTAACCTTCTCACAGGCAAATAAGAGTTAATCACACTACTGGGACTTGAATCCAAGTTTTTTTCATGCCCAATCCAATTCACCACCACACTTCTTTTCCATGTACAAATTATCAATCACCTAATCAAAGTATTTATTAAGCACCTGCTACTGGCCAGATATTGTTCTAAGTATTAATAATGCAAACACAATGACTAAAATGATCCCTATCACCCATTCAGCTAGTATAGGTCAAGAAGACTTGGTATTTTTGTTCCTGGTGGCAGAATCGTGGATTCAAAGAGATTTATTAGGTAATCCACACCATTGTTCCTCCTCATTTCTTCCTTACTTCCTTCATCCATTCATTCAACAAGCATATATTAAACATATAATAGTTCCTAGTATTTAACTTATTTTCTACTTAACCTTGGGCAAGCCATAAACCCTCTCTGGGTTTCAAATTTCTTCATCTGAAAAACAAGGGAGTTGGATTTTATGACCTGTGAGGTCCATCCCAGACCTAGGATCTTAATATGTATAAGTACCTATACTTGACAGTGAGGGAAATGCATTCATTTAATTAATCATCAAGTATTTATTTACAGCTAGTGCATGACAAGTCTCATGCTAAACACTGGGGATAAAGAGAAAATAATGAAAATCCATCTACCCCAAGGAACTTAATTATAATGGAAGTGAAGTGGTGACAGTTTGTGAAAAGAAGCAGAGATGAAAACTTACAGGTGAATGTGAACTAGCATATAGTCTACTTGGGCTACAATGGCAAGTACATTAATGGCATTAGTTGCGGAGGATGCTGGAAGTCTAAGTTTGAGTAAGATTAGGGGAAACCATGAATGTCAGTCTCAGGACAGGATTTTGGACCTTCTCTACTTCCCTCCTTCTCTTCCCCCCTGAACAGTGTAAGGTTGACTCACCTCCAAAAGAAGAGACCTTATGAAATTGTTCACACAAAGCTCTAGTGACTCTAAGAATTACCTGTCCCAAAGGTATGTACATTTTCAAAAAGTTACCTATGAAATAAGTATTATCTTACCTAAGGAAATGATCTCTAATGTTAAAATTTTAGATACCGTGGCCCATTCATACAGTAGAAAATTTGATGGACAAGTGACAAGTCACCACATTTTCAACCTGGACTTAAGTTCAACTCTGCAACTCTATCATGGATTTTCCCTCACTTCCAATCCAGCCCAATATTTAAAAAAGCATGTGTCACTAATCACAACAGGGATAGAATTGTAGAGATTGATCAGTGAGAATCAAAGCTCACCACCATTGGCCTGTCAGCTGTAATGTGAGCAGTGAGGTCTTTATACAGGAAAAATACATTATTTTCCATCTTCTATTGCTCTATACATGCTTTACCCAAACTAAGTAAAAATATAAAATGAAAAAAACAATCTAAAAAAGATGCCAGGAAATCTTGTTCCTTTTTCTTGACCCTGTGAAAACCAAACCACAGGGAACTCTTCGCATCCACCCACTTGGTTCCCCTTCACTTACTTGCTCATATGCCCAATTCCTACTCACTCAGTTTGGATTATAACAGCTCAGATAATCTTCTGCAGGTTTCATACTGAGGCCCACCCCTATTCCCTTCAATTGGAGCTTAGCTCAAGCTGAAACAGAAGGGTGGGCTTTGGGCCTTAGATGAGCATCCTGATTTAGGACAGGAAGCCACCTAGCGTACTTTGTCCCCAGGTTCTAGTCAGGACAGGAAAGAAGAATCAGTTGAAATCAGCAGAAAACAGCAGGCCGCTAATTAAATCACTCAAAAGGCATTTATTAAGCACCTACTATATATATCAACAAACACTGTGCTAGGAGTTGGAGAAACAGATATCATAATAAAATAGCCATAATAAAAAAGCCAAGGAGCTTACAGTTTATCTGCATAGACAACAGATAAGCTTAGACCACATACACACACACACACACATACCCCAACACCACTCTCTTTTTCTTTCCCTCTCCCATCTTCTTCAACATCCTTTCCTTCCCCCCTCCTCTCCCAGACCAGTGATTTCGTTGGGAAAGAAAACTCCAAATGAAGGAATTCCTTCTACCAACAGAGATCACACCTTGCTCTGAAACTTATGTCCTTAGAATATCTCCTGGGTCATTGAGATATTAAGTGACTTGCCCAGGGTCACACAGTCAGGTATGTAAAAGTCAGAACTTGAATCTGGTACTTTGTGTTTCTAATTTCAAGCTCTCCATCCATTATTTTATCTAGACTCTATACAAACTATATTAAAAACAATACAAGGTAATTAATTTTGAGGTGGTAGAAATGAATTGGTAGGTGAGCTGGGTGAGAATCAGGAATTTACATAGGAGATGAAATTGGAGAAGCTATTATTATGCTTTCTCCCTTTGCAGTGGGAGAGTGAGTTTGAACAGTAAAAACTGCCTGAGAGATGGACTGGTTTCTCAGTGGGTGCAGCTTTATTGTCATAAAAGCAAACAGAACCAAGCAGTGTCAGGAGACTGGTTGGTTGGGTGGAAGGGGAATAGGGACTTGCTTATATTGGAGCTGAAGGGGGAGTTTCTTATGGAAATTTGCTTTGAAGATATATTCTTTGTGCTATTCAAGCAAAAAGACTTGTCCTTGCGCTGACTGGATTTTCCAGGTCGCTATCATGAGACAACAATACTTTCACTCTCGGAAGTCCCTTCATAATCATATTCATGAAATGTTAATGGGGATTTTGAAATCACATAAGTTACTATCGGGCAGTGAGAAGTCTCATTGGGCTTGTGTGGTCTTGGGAAAGTCCCTTGACCACCAGGTCACTAGCTATGGGGTGGGCCACGAGTGGTGAGGTTACCTGCTCAGCATACGGGGGAAGTAGCTGCCTGTCCAGCATATGGAGGAAAGTACGGGGCCTCATTATTCTGGGAGGAAAGGTAGGGCCTTGATGCTCCTACTCCACCTTCATGAGTTCCAGGGGCCAAAGAACAGTTATCACTTGGCATGCAACAGCGATGATATTGATGATGTGTGGGATACAAGAGTGTGAAAGCTTCCCTATGAATAACTTAGGCAAGGTGATACTCAAATAGTACAAATTTAGTTGGGATGTAGACCTCACTAGGCCTAAGTTTCGTTTTCCTGTAAATCATATGATTTCGGGGAAATCAGGTGGTCTCGCCCTCTCCCCCTCCCCTAGCCTACTCACAAACCACCACCTTAGCATTAAAATTTCCCTATAAGGTAATTCTGTAGTTTCTGTGCTGGTATTGGGTAAACTTATTCTGAGTTAGATTGTGAGGCCACCTGTCCCTGCAAATAGGGACAGGGGTCCAGCCTCTGGTGGTAGAATTTCTTAGAATTGTTTGTACAAGGTTATATATCCCCTTGCCTGCCCTCTCCCCCTTGCCTCTCTTCACTACCATCTCCACCCTGGTAGTGGGAGATGCCCAGTTCTCCCGAGACTTGATCAAACAAAGCTTCTGTTTAGTTTCTGCCTTGAGAAAGTCAAGTCACCTCTGTTTTTTTTTATTTGAGTCAGTGGTCTGTTGTCCCACACAGTTTGGGGGCTCGTCCTGGGATTCCCCTCGATGGGGGGGGGATTCTCCTCACCAGGGAGCAGGATCCAGCGTGCACCACAAAGATTTATTGGGGGTTCCTGGTCCTGGCGTGGGGCTCCTCCCCATTGGGGAAAGTCCCGAAGAGAGGGACTCGGAGGAACAAAAGCTGTGCTAGGCTCCAACATTCCAAAGTAAGGGGAAAAGGCCGGCTGGCTGGTGTGGTATGTGGTGAAGTCATAAACAAGTACACGTACTCTCCAGAGGTAAGCACTCGGAGGTCTGGGGGTTATCTGTTGAGTCTGAGACTCGGGAAGTTCAGTGATGGCTCTCAACCAAATTAGGGTGGGATACAACCCCAAGGTCAAGGATGCTCTCAAGGACACTTCACGGGGGACTTCCTGGGAGCGGGCGACCCTCCCATTCAGTTCGGCTAAGTTCTTCTGAACTTGGAGGGTGCGGTGACGGCGCTCGTATATTGTGGGGAGAAAACAATCTGAGTCTGTGCAGTCGGAGCACAAGTGTGAGGTACCTGTAGATATCCTTTAGGCAATCGATTGCAAAATTGGAATGAACAACAAAAGTATAAAAGGAAAGGGCAATTAAAAACCATTGCTTTGGAGCAAAATAGAAAGGAAAATGGCCATAGACAAGAGCTCTTAAAATATTTGACCTAGGTGGGTGGAATGGATTTTTCCTGGTGTTTTGAGGAAAGCTCTCCCAGGGAAAGCGAAAAAAGCTTTTGGATTTCTGTATCTTTGTGTCTGTGTCTGTCTGTATCTGTGCTTCTGTGTGTGTGTGTAATCTGACACCCTGTAATGTCCACTATCTGGTTTTCTCTCCCTCCCTGACTCCAGTCTCTTCAGAAGAGGGGGAGGGCTTGGGAGAGAGAAAGAGAGAGAAAAATATTTTCTTGTTTAAGTTATGTGATGGAAAAGGCAAGGTAAAGAGGAGTGTCAGGTCAGAATTAAAAAGAAATAAGGTATGTGCATGCAGTTTTAATGGGGCTTTCATCAAAGTCCACCAGAAAGGAAAGGCAAGAAAGTTTAACCATGTAGGGAAGAGGGATGTGAAGGAAGCTTAAGAAAGGTATAATCTATTTGCACAAACAGTGTGAATAGAGGTTTTGAGAGTGCAAGGTGGAAACTTTAGGGAAGTTGTTAAAAATATGATATATATATGCTCTTTCTGTCTCCCTCCATCCCAGGTCTGGCGAATTTGGAATGTGGAGAGATAAGAAAGAAAGCAGGAACTTTTCCCTTAAATTTAAGTGAAATATGTCACTTCTAATTTGATGCTCAGAATTTATTATGCTATTTGGTACTAAGGCAAATTTGGAAAATGCATAGATATGAAAAAGAGACACTTTGAGCTCCCTAGTACGAGGAGAAAAGGAAAAAATATAGAATGTGTACTACAATGCATTGTAATTATGGTTTCCCAATTTTCAGAATTAAGAACTTTAAGTAATGATCCTACAAATAGAATTGGAAAATATTTAATAATATAAAGGTATTAAATAAATCTGTAGAGTTAGTAAGTACTTTTTTTACATACTACTACAGAGATTTTAGTGACTCTCGTTCCTATTTGAATTTGAGAGAAAAAAAAGTGGCTTAAAGCTTCCAAAATAGAGAAATATGATCAGAGAATGAGAACCACCTGAACATATTTTACCCAAAAGACTGTTGCTTATTACATTCCTGAGAAACAAAAATACTTCCTAGAATAGGAATTAGCTCAATAGATATAGATATTTCTAACTTGCTGGGATTTTCCTAAGTTTGTTACTTGAAAAGTTTAAGAAGTGATTCGGCTGCGAATATACAATAGAGAATTGGCTCCTTTTCAAAAATAATTACCCCACTGACAACAGCCCTGGACCCCTGGGCATTCTGAAGCCCACACTTCTAGGCAATTGCCCCCACACCACTGGAACCTGGAATTTTTGCTCCTAGTCTTCCAAACCCAACAACCCCTATTAGAAAGTAAAGATCTCTCAGGAACCCTCCTAAATGACTCCTTAGACCTCTAATTCAGGTGCTGGACTCTGCAGCTTCCCAGAACTGCCCCCCCCTTCACCTCCCCCGCTTTAGTCCACAGCTCGGCTCTGCAGCTATGAGGAGAGAAGAAAAGCCTCTATGCTTGGTAAGCCTAAAATATGTAATGATTTGGGAATGCAATTAATGTCATCTGAAAATCTTTCTATTTGTACTATTTTTGTGCTTCTAAATTGTAGTAAAATGTCCTATATTGCAAAACTTAAGTGACTAAAAATAGTGTTAGACAAAGCAATTGTTAATCTGAATTTTGTTGAAGAAAAGAGAAAAAAATGATATGAAAACAATTGTGTAAAACAGGTTAAGTTACTTTCTCAGCCTTAATTGCTGTTTAGAAGACCAGGTATTTTCTACTTTACCTGTAGTTAATGGAAGGTCACAGCTAAAACAATTCAGCCAGCATTTACTCGTAAGATTGTTAACTAGGTTATTTGGGATTACTGTTTTAATGTTAAAAACCAAGACAGTTCTGAAGAGATAAAAGAAATTATGTCCATCCACCTTTCGAGCTAGATTTGTGGGTGGGTTCTATTAAATCTTCTATGGATATTGATTATGGTAAAGATATTGATTATTGTGAGTTATCATTATTGCTGTTCGCCTAATTATCAACCCCCTCTACCTGGAAGGGAAACTGAATATACCTTGTTAACAATGATTCAAATTTCTCAGTCTTCCTTTTTACCTGGGGCAAAAGAAGTAGTTAAAATACTGGCCCAGCACATTTTAAACTGATCTAATTATAATAGGTGATTGCAAACTATTTGTAATGTGAATGAAACTTAGAAATGCATATTTGAATAATTTTCTAGAAAAAGTGCATATTGTTATTTGGCATTGAGAAATTTATTAACTATATAGCCCCAAGAAACTTCTATTTACTGTAGTTCACTGTTCAATAAGGGGATGGTGGTGGAATCCATTCCCAGGGATATTACAAAGATCGCATGGTTGTAAAGGTGCTCGGCACAATGTTTGGCATAGAATAAATTCTATTTGAATGTACACTGTTTTAAGTTAAAAATAATTGCTTCATATTTATTAACTATATGTGGATTTTCTTCAATGTGAACTTCTGGTGATGAGATGAATGATTCTCTGTATCAGGCAGTTCGGGGCCATATCTGACTGAGGTAAAGCCACCAAAATGGAAATTAATTGGTTTTGGTTTTCAAGTTTAAATAGATGATGATTGTTTATGATAGTATTATATGTTTAAATTTTTCTTATTGCATAACTTGGTAAGCAGCTGTATCATCTGTGTTGTTAGAGAAGCAATTTCTTTTACAATCTAAATGTTATTAGGTTAAGAATTGTAATTTAAGAAATCTTAAATTACCAAATTTTGTCTTTAATTGTTTTGCTATCATTTGGGAAATTTGTGAGATCGTTAATTAAGCTGTTGATGTTATTGCTTAGAGATAGTATTTACCAGAGTATGTTTAGTTTTGCTTTTTTTCTCAATTATGTGGAAAAGGTTTGGTGATCAAAATTTGGGAATTGTTTAGCACTTAGGAATTAATAATAATATCAGGATAAATTATGAGCTGTTTCTGAGAAGGAGAGATTTTTTAATGAAAAAAATAGTTTTGTAAAATCCTTTGCATGATTTTTAGAAAGCCTCAACCTTGAATAAGTGTGCTCAGAGAAACAGCAACAGATAGCAAACAGATCCAAGGTTTTTCTATTTAACCCCTTCTTGGGGTCCATGTTACTTCTCCTTATTTTGTAAAATTGCCAAGGCACCTGGAAAAATATCTGCATGGGCAAGGTCATCAGCCCCAGACAAGGAACTTGTTTGAGTTATGTAGGTCCTAAACACTGAACCTAGGTTGCTGAGAAATTAAAAGTTTATGTACAATAGATAGAAAGGATTCTAATATTTGGCTTTTACACCATGGCAAATTTAAAGTGGAGAACGAAAATGTTTAATTAAATCCCTTATGTATGTGAGTCCTCGTAAATCTTTACTGCTTGTTGCAGCTCTGTATCTGACTCTAAGCTGTGATTGGTGGGACTTGCTGTTTAAGGTTAAAAGGCACTTGGGACTATAACTACCTTTGTTTTGAGTTTGAATTTGGGTATAGTTGTCTACATTACATCGGTATCTGAGAGAAATGCCACAAGCTACTGAGAAGGAATGTGATCCATACTGTTATCGGTGGAGATCTGCATTTGGGACAAAAACCGAGGGGACAATCTTAGCCTCAGTCTAGGATGGGATCCTCCTGGCCTCAGTTTCCCCCTGTGTTCTTTTGGAAAGGAAGTTTCCCACCTATTTCTGAGTGTAGCAATGCGGTGGCAGAGATGCTACATAACTGAGGAATCAAAACTATATCTGGATTATAAACAGAGCCAAGGATGTTTTATCCTGTCATATTTGGCATATCATGTGTCCCTGCCTTTTTTCCTTCTATAGCAAACTTCTGTGATAAGAGCAAGTAGTCAGTAAAAGATATGAGCTCTTTTTGTGTTATCTTACTGGGCAATTTAATATTATTTTATCTAGAACTAGGGCGGGTACAGAAATTTAAACAAACTGCTTAAGGCTCACTTTAAGATGTTCACTTTGTCTAAAAGCAATCTAAGAGCAGTAGTATTTTCCTATGATCACTCTCTTACTGCTATCAATGTGAGATTCCATTACAACACCTTTTTGACTAATAAACTTTGTAATATTTAGGAATTCCGCTATAACTAGAAAATTTGTTTGTTACGATGCTTTGGAATTAGTGTTACTTATGGACTTTTTGCCCCAACTTAGTAAAGCTTTATGGAGAAGAGTAGAAATGCATACAAGCCACTTAGAACTCACTTTGTAAATGTTCCCTAAGCAATGTGAGAATGTTATTTTGTTATTTGATTAATATCATGCATGTTTAAATTTTAGTACAATTAATTATGCTAAAAAGAAAAATGGTTTGTGGCCTGGCTTATCTTGTAGTGCCATAAGGAAACATGACACGACTAGTTTAAGATTTTATATGTACTGTGTTGTATTTATGTATGTACTGGAATCTCATCCCTCTGGTGGGGAAATTAATGATGAGTCACGTAAAGTATGGGAATTTGGGTTCTGATGTGAATTTCTTCAACATGGCAATTGGCCAAGGTTTCAATTTTGAACTTGTAAATATGATCGGGGTATCATTATTAGAAATGGTAACTTGACAAGGGGGTGGCATTGGGAGTCCTTGCCCAAATAAGAGCGGGGCAGAGAAAGCCGGTAGCCTTCCTCTCAAAGACTTTGGATCCCGTTGTGAGGGGGTGGCCCACCTGTATTCAATCTGTCGCAGCCACTGCCATACTGGTGGAAGAGAGTAGGAAGCTCATGTTCGGGGAAGCCTCATTGTAAGTGTCTCCCCCTGGCCCTTCTCAGAAAACGTACTAAACCTCGAAGGGACGTGGGGTTGTCTCCTTATGAACTCCTATTTGGTCACCCTTATCCGGGAAGAGGAGAAACTTGGGATCCTATATATGAACAGAAAGATAGGTTTTTTAAGGGAATATGTATCTGCCTTGGCAAAACACCTCCGTATTTTATACGGAGTTGATTGCTCAGACCCCACCTTTAGGCTTTCCGGTGCATAAGTACCAACCAGGAGACTGGATCCTGATCCAGACGTGGAAGGAGGAAAAGCTTGCCCCGACCAACGAGGGGCCTTTCCAAGTCCTGTTGACATCAGACACTGCGGTGCGGACCACAGAGCGAGGCTGGACCCATCACTCTCGAGTGAAGACATCTACTAAGCCGTGTGGCGAATGGGCTGTTGAACCCTTGTCCCAGGGGGACCCATTAAAAATACATCTGAGGCGTAAGCCTCCCACCGGCTGGATGCATGAACCCTGAACCCCTACTTGATCCATAAGGTTGCTAATAGCTATAAGTGGAGCTGTGCTCCTTCCAATTTGCCTCCCGTGTATGCTGCAATTGATTACCAAAATGATAAAAAGAACTCTATCAAAGATGATTAAGTTAGAAGGTACAGACAGTGGATCTATCAGACTGATGATCCTTAAGGTGGGGGAATGGGAACCAGTTGAGCAGAAGAACCGACTAGATCCTGAAGAGAAGACCAATGAGTTAGATCGTGCAGTTGAAGAAGTGTATAAGGATTGGCGTGGGAAGCTTTCAACTAAGAAATAAGAGGGGGGAATCTGTGTGGGATACAAAAGTGTGGAAGCTTCCCTATGAATAACTTAGGCAAGGTGATACTCAAATAGTACAAATTTAGTTGGGATGTAGACCTCACTAGGCCTAAGTTTCGTTTTCCTGTAAATCATATGATTTCGGGGAAATCAGGTGGTCTCGCCCTCTCCCCCCCCCAGCCTACTCACAAACCACCACCTTAGCATTAAAATTTCCCTATAAGGTAATTCTGTAGTTTCTGTGCTGGTATTGGGTAAACTTATTCTGAGTTAGATTGTGAGGCCACCTGTCCCTGCAAATAGGGACAGGGGTCCAGCCTCTGGGGGGTGGGATTTCTTAGAATTGTTTGTACAAGGTTATATATCACCTTGCCTGCCCTCTCCCCCTTGCCTCTCTTCACTACCATCTCCACCCTGGTAGTGGGAGATGCCCAATTCTCATGAGACTTGTTTCTACCTTGAGAAAGCCGAATCACCTCTGTTTTTTTTTTTTATTTGAGTCAGTGGTTTGTTGTCCCACACAATGATGACTGTGATGATGATAATGACATAATGATGATAAAACCATTAGTAACACCAACAACTTAACTGGTTAGCTATTCAACAAGCATTCAAGACATGTCAGACATTGGGTTCAGTTCTTGCGAAAAAGCTAAAATAGTTTCTGCTCTCATGGAGCTTACATTCTAAAGGGGAATCCAGCACATACTTATCTGAATATGAACAAGATATACAAAAAGTAGATACAAGGTAACTTGAGTCAGGAAAGCACTTTTAGCTGCAGAGAGCAAGAACAGTCTCCAACTGATTATATCCCTTGAGTTCAATTATGAAGGAATTTAAGAGGACATAATGGTAGTCGGGAAAGACTTATTTTCTTTTTGCTGTTTTCTCTTTTGGAGCATTGTTGTAACCAAGTGCCTTTGATGAGTCTGACCTTTGTTTCTTTTATTAAATCAGGAGTCTGCTTATGTCAAGGGAAAGCCGAGTTCACATGGGTTTGAGTCACATGGTTGTGACGCCTTTTGACCCTGAACAGGGTATATAAACTCGGAGGTTAGCATTTTGTTTGGGGCTCTCACTCACTGGAAGAATGTTGCATGATTTGACTGTGGGTAGCTGTGGTTAAGGAGCCCCCCGGCTTTGAAAAAGCCCAGATGTTGGTGCTTCTCTGGTAACTATGTATTGCTATGGATAGACTGGTTTGTGTTATTTGCTCTGTTTATATAATGTATGTTTGTAATTTCTGTTTGTATTCTCTCTGAAGGGAAGGGTGCTGGCTTTTCCCCCTGAACTAAGTGAATGATATATGTATGTTTGATTAAAGTGAGATTGTTAACCCCTTAAAGTTGCTTTCCTTAGAAAAGCAGATCGAAGATTCTGTGATGGCAGCTCTTCTGTGTGCTGGTGTTGGTCTTACACCCCCAAAGCATCTGCTAGCAACATTGTTGTTACAGAGGAAGAAAAGGGAATGAATTCCAGGTGCTTTCACAGAGTAAATACACAATTGAAAGTGGTCCATAAGAAGTACCTTGTGAATCGTAAAGCATTATAGATTAGTTATAACCTATAATGATCTCAAGATATCCAAATAGATGAAATCTCAGATTCACTGAAAGATTAGCTTATTTCACTCTCACAATAGCTTTCACATGTCCCAGGATCATCAAATGTAGGGATTTAAAGCTGGAAGAAACCTTAGAGGTCACCTTGTCCAATGCTATCATTTAACAGAAGAGGAAGTTGAAGCTGTCAGAAGCAGAAGAGTTTATCTAAAATCACACAGATGGTCCATGGCAGAGCTCCCATGTTTTCTCTATCACAACACAGAGCATTGGGAAGGATTTTGGTAGGTCATGTTAGTTTTGATGTTCCTCCTCCCTTCCTAATAGAATCCATGGCTTCTGTCAAAGCATATAACTCAGTTTTACCTCCAACATGAGGCTTTTGCTGGAGCCCGCCAGTTTTCAACTATCACCTCCTGTTAAAATTTCACTGGTGTTGTTCAATCATTTTCAGTCACATCTGACTCTTTGTGACCCCATTTGGGATTTTCTTGGCAAAGATCCTGGAGTGGTTCATCATTTCCTTCTCCAGCTTGTTTTATAGATGAGGAAACTGAGGCAAACAGGGATAAGTGACTTGCCCAGGGTCACACAGCTAGTAAGTTTCTGAGGCCAGATTTGAACTCAGGAAGATGAGTTTTCCTGACTCCAGGCCTCGCACTCTATCTACTGAGGAATATAGATTTACCATCTTAAAATTAATTTGTATTATCTTTCATGTACTTTGTACTTTGCAAGTGCAAGCACTTAAAGTGGTCTCTAAGTTCTAGTTATTAGTTTTTAAATTTTTATCAGTTCTTTTATATTTCTTGTAATCCTTTCCCCATGTATGGTCTATACCATCTACACACCTAAAAGACTAAATGAGGGAGGCTGTACATACACCTACTTAGCAAGACCAGCAGGGAATTCAGTGAGAACAATGCTCCCACATCAGAAGTGATCCCTGAGCCTTAAGTATTACAAGCATAAACTACCTCTTCACACATAAGCCTTATACATGTATTTCCTATGCAAGTGCCCCTCCACAATTTACCCTAGTCACCCACATTTCCTGTGTATACATGCCTCTTAATGCATGTCCCCAATATACATCTATTCTTCTTACAGATGGTGCATGTATTTGTGGACAAGTAGACCCCAAATTTGTAGGAGAAAAATTATTGTTATTTTCCTTCCTATACTTCCTATGCGATGGCATTAAATTGGTTTGAACTGATTGTATTCTCTGTCTGGCTACTAAATATAAATTAAATTAGTAGGGGCTTATGAATTGAGTCTAGGGTAGCTCTGTTTAGGGGAATCCATTCAACGTGTTTTAACTATATACTAAATTATTATTCCAATATTTCAAGAATGTGTCCAGGGTTCTGTCCTACCAAACAATCATTAGTACGAGGAGATCACTGATGTGACTTTGGAAATAGCCCAGCTCATGATACTCTGGAGGGAGGAATTGGAGGTGTCAAGATGCAGGTTAGTAATGTGTGCTTCCTTGTGCCTACAGGAAGAGTCCTTGATCATGCTGACATCCTATATATTAATGTGGGGGACCTGCCTATCTGCTCTTGTGGGACAGTGCTGAAAGAGTGACTGACTTTGGAGTTGGAGAATCTGGGTTCAAATCTTTCCCCTATTGCTTACCTCTGTGACCTAGGTCAAATCACTTAGTGTATCTGGGCCTCATTTTCTCATTTTTAAATTGAGAGATTTCACAGGATCATAGATTTTGTAGCTAGGATGGATCTCAAATATCACTGAGTCTACCTCTCCCTTTTCCCACTTTACTTAAGCACAGAGAGGTTACTTGACTTGCTTTGGATCACAGAACCAATACGTGTCTGACTAGTTTCCTTCCAGATCTATATCTGTGGTCTGATATAATTTATTATTATTGTTTTTCTTCTTATTATTATTATTATTATCATCATCATCATCATTATAGTATCAAGAAACTTAGGTTCAAGCACTGTCTGTGATACATACTAGCTGTGTGACCATTAGCAGCAAGTTACTTAACTCTCAACCTCAATTCGGATCTGGAAAAGGTAGATAATAATTGCCCTGCCTACTTGACACTTTCAATTATTTTACAACTAACATTTCTAGTTCTCTCCCTCTTATCAAAAATAAGACAAACCTCATAAAAATATGCATAATCAAGCAAAAACGAGTGGACCTCAAGTCCATCATCTCTGCGTTAAGAGGTTAGCAGCATGTTTCCTCATTCATCTTTTGGAATAGTGCTTTCATTTTTCACTTTGAATGCAATTTATAAACCATAAGGCATTCTATAGGTCTGAGTTATTTCTTGAGAAGAGTGACTAAGTTCAGTTTCTTTGTATTTCTAGCCCTATCACTCTGCCCGGCACATTGTAGGTACTTCATTCTCCTCAATTCAAATCTAATGAATTACTCGTTGACAAACATCGTTGTTCTTACAATCCAGTCTGATCATCTGATCGGTTACCTCCAGGTATCTGCCCTACTTAACAGATCACAGATTGACATTTTGATATATCAAAAATATCTGTTTCTTGAGCTTTCCAGTTGGGAAAGTGTGAGATAACACAGACTTTATCCTCTATGGATTGATCATAAGAACGCATAGTTCGTAACGTATTGTAAGCAAATGTCAGTGAACATAAAAAGGAATAAATCATCTCTGAGTAGAATGCCTTTGATTCTGATACCACATGCATTCCAAAAAGGCTTTATTCTCCAGTCACCTCTGGTGCTCCCAGAGTGCCATGCATTTCTGTTTCCAATTTTCTTTCTCATGGTGAATAAAAAAAAGCTGACTTTTAAATCTCTAAATGGCTCCTCTGAGCTCAGCCAGACCAGCAATCTAGTTTTATAGACCTTATTAAACTGAACTCATTCCCACAATTATGATTATGCCTACCAATAATTTATTTTCCTACCTTGCCTGGGTAAACACTTCTACTCACAAGCCTGTGTAAAGCCACTTAAAACTGACATATTGGGGTTCATGGGCAACTGAATCATAGATAAGGAAGGTGAAGGACAACCCCGCCAAGGACAAAAGGGCAAATCTCTAGTCCTTTAACAAGTCATTCATTTATTAGTACTCAACAATTTTGATTCAAGGTAGTTAATTAGAGAAGGATCTCACAAAAGCTTAGCAATAGAGATTCAAAATGATAGAATTTTAGAGGAAGGAAAGAGCAATGTATTAGCGTCTTAGAGATGGAAAAGATCTCAGAAGTTCATCTCGTCTAACTTTCATGTGATGAATTCAAAATCGTCAAATAAGTAGCCACCAATTTGGCAGTTTAAGAAAACCAACATGGTATAGACAGCTCTAGCTTTATTATCATTTTTTGGACATTTTTGCTATGAATTTGGCAAAATGATCATTTCCATATACAAAAACAAGACAAAAGAGAATTGTATATGACCACACACTTCTATTATGTATAACTTGTTTTTAAGCTCAAATAAATTTAACACAAGTTGAAAAACTAACTTCATCTGTGATTCTTTCTGAATTTCCTTTTTGTCTTTTCAGTGTATTTTAATAACGTTTCATTGATACTTTTCATTCTTTTATTCTATTTTTGACATTACTATGACTATGCCTCTCCTCCTATAATTCTTTCATTCTCTCCCCTCAAAAGCTCTCCCTTGTAGCAAATAAGCATAGCAAATCAAAGTCAAACCAAACATTAACTATATCTGAAAATGTATGCCTCATTCTGCACCTCTAGCCTACCACTTTTCTCCCAAGAGGCAAGGCACATCCTTTAATATTGATCCCATGGATTTGTGGTAGCTCATGGCATTGTTTACAATTCTTAAGTATTTTTAATTTCTTCTCTTTCACAGTGTTGTCATTGGAAAATTGCTCCCATAGTACTGCATCCTTCACTCCGTATTAGCTCATACAAGTCTTCACAAATTTCATGGAATCCATCTAGCACTTTTATCATTTTAAGTGCAATGCTATTCCATTACATTAATATGCCATAATTTCTTCAGTCATTCCCTAGTTGATGGGCACCCCACCCTTAGTTTTCCTTTCTGTTCTACAACAAAAAGTGCTAATATAAATATTTTTTGTATATCTGGGTTCTTTCTTTCAGTGTTTAATATTTTTGCAGTATATACCTAGTGAGGCAACTAGGTAGATAGAGTACCTGGCCTGGAGTCAGGAAGACCTGAGTTCAAATGTGACCTCAGACACTTATTAAATGTGAGACCCTGGGCAAATCGCGTAATCCTGTTTGTCTCCATTTCCACAACTGTAATATGAGCTGGAGAAGGAAATGGCAAACCACTCTGCTATCTTTGCCAAGAAAACTCTTAAATGGGGTCATGAAGTGTTGAAAACAGCTGAAACAATGCAGCAACTACAAAAATACACCTAGTAGCTTTATTGCTGCATCTATCAAAATACCCACCTTTTGGAGAGCAATTTGGAACCATGCTCAAAGGGCTATAAAAATGTACATACATTTTGACCCAGCATTATCACTTCTAGGTCTGTATCCCAAAAAGACCATACAAGTGGGAAAAGGATCTGTATGTACAAAAGTATTGATAGCAGCTCTTTTTGTGGTGGCAAAGAATTGGAAATCAAGGAGATGCCCATCAATTGGGGAATGGCTGAACAAGCTGTGGTATATGAAAGTAATGGAATACTATTGTGCCATAAGAAATGGGGATGATGCAGACTTCGTAACAACCTGGAAAAACCTACACGACATAATGCTGAGTGAGCGGAGCAGAGCCAAGAGAACGTTGTGCACAGCCACAAATATATGGATTCCGTGAGGACCAACCCTGACATACTTCGCTCTTCTCAGCAACCTAAGATGCAAGGACAACTCCAGGGGACTCATGATGGAGAATGCAATCTTCATCCAGAGAAAGAACTGTGAAGTTTGAATACAGATTGAGGGGCACTACATGCTCGCCTTTTTTGCTTCTCTTTTGTTTTTGTTTCTGGGTTTTTTTTTGGTTCTGTTTCTTCTTTCTCATGATTCATTCCATTGGTCATAATTCTTCTCCACAACTTGACTATTGTATAAATTAAGTCAATGCGAAAAAAAAAATACCCACCTTAATGAATTTGTGGCATATAGTTACAAATTGTTTTCCCAAAAATTTTAATCTATTCATAATTCCACCAATAGTTCACTGGTATATCTATCCTGCCTATACCACTCCAATAATTATCATTTTCAATTTTTTTCATCTTTGTTGGTCTAATGGGTACGAGGTAAAATTTCAGAATTTTTTTTCTTTTAATCTGTATTTCCCTTATAGTTTGTTATTTGGAATTTTGAAAATATGTTTGTGGAAGATGTGTATTTCTTTTTTTGAGAACTTCCTGTTTTTATCCCATTGAAGAATGGTTCTTAATGTTATATATTTGAATCAATTCCTTATATATTTGAAGGGCCTCACCTTAATCAAAGAAGTGTGTTACACAGATCTTTTCCAGTTTAACTGCCTCCCTTCTAATTTTAACTGCGTCAGTTTTCTCCGTGCAATATTTTTTTCTTTTTAGTTCCATGTTACCAAAGTTGTTTATTTTATCTCTATATGTCTCAACTTCATTCACTTTAACATGAAGTGCTCATTTAACAAAAAGCTGAAAGTAGAAATTAAGGTCATTCCTCTCCTTTGGAACCTTTTCAGCATTTGTTTCTTCCACTGACACAGACAAGCAAATGTAGAGAAGGCCCAGGGCTTTCTAAAGGAAAACTGTTAAGATAAAAAAAGTAACGTTACATCTAAGTGGGACATTCCGGTTAAATCTCCGAGTTATGTGACTATAATTAATCCACTTCACTATTCTGGGCCTCATTTTTCCCCCACCTGGATATACACTATCTCATTCACTAGTTGGTAATGAGGTGTTATACTCTAAACAAACCTTCTTCGGTTGATTTTTAAAGTCTTTTTTTTAAATAGCAAGCTTTTTATATAACCGTAGTTGATGAAGATTGGTTTTATTGGTAAGATCTCAGGCCTCCAGGATAAGACTAATAAATGCTGAAAACGGGCATTATAATCCCACTGTACTGCAGGCTATTGCCTATGTGGCATGGAGTTAAGTTTTCTGAATCTCTGTCCCTATTCCCTGTTAATGTATCCAGAAAACATTCTCATCTTAGGTGGCTAAATAGGGCAGTGGATAAAGCACTAATCAGAAAGATCCGAGTTCAGATCCAGCCTCAGACGCTTTACTAGAGCTGTGACCCTGGGCAAATCATTTGATCTCTGTTTGATCCAGTTTCCTACTCTGTAAAATGGGAGAATAAAAGAAACTACATTGCAGGACTATGGTGAGGCTCAAATGAGATAGTATTTGTTAAAGAACTTAGCACATAGTGGGCATCGTGTAAGAGTTCATTCCATTCCTTCTTTCCCCTCATCTTGATAATGCAGATTACTCCCACTAATTTATGATGGTATGGTCTCCAATTAGTATCACTTTTTTTGTCCAAAGCTCCATGTAAATTTGGTGGTCTCTAGGCTTTCAACTAGAGCACAAATACCAGTGCATCGTTATGTGTCCAGAGCTACTCTACCATGTGCTTGGATTAAGGGCAATGGAGGCCAAACACTGGGAAGGAGCCCTGTTGGCATCTGTTCTCTGCCTCTCCTTGTGAGTATCAATAACATTTTGTTAACTGGTATCCTTGTGTGGTGATGCTGCTCATTCGATCGACTTCTCTCCTTTCTGCTCTGCAAGACCTTCCCACTCCACCTTCTCAGTATTCCTAAACTAGCTCTTTTCTGGAAACCCCAATATATGAGATAACCAATAATAATAGCCAACATTTACATAGCATCTACTGCGTGCCATGCGTTATGCTAAGTGCTTTACAATTATTATCTCAGTAGAACCTCATGACCACCTTGAGAGGTAGGTGCTCTTATTATCCCCATTTTACAGGTGAGGAAACTGAGGCAAACAGAGGTTCAATGATTTGCCCTGGGTCACATTACTAGTAAGGCAGGATTTGAACCATGGTCTTCCTGACTCCGCGCCCAGTTCTCTATCTACTACGTCACCTATCTGTGCCTATAATATTTAGTACCTAGAAAATTCCAATCTTCAAATTTCCAACATCTTACCTAATCCTACCTCTGATATCAGACCAAACACGGGGCATGGACAAGGAAGCCTTGCTCTTCTTTACAAAATGTATTTTCCTCTTCAGCTTCCCTCATCCATCCATCCATCCATCTCCATCTCTCTCTCTCTCTCTCTGTCTCTCTCTCCCCTTCAATACATCTGCCCATCTATCCTTTCATTTATTTATCTATCCATCTCTTACATATGTATATATAATATAGACGTATATATGTATATACAGAAATTGATGATGATGATGGTAGGCCCAATCATATCACTCACTTACTGAACTATATCACTGCAGAATCTTTCTCCTTGCCACTGCCTGACAACCATAGACCATGATATACAAGGCTTTCTGGCAACAATAGTAGCTGAACTCCTCCCTGGTTTTTCCTTATTCACTCACCCATCATGTTGCATCTCCCATCTCCACTGGCTCACTTCTACTTCTTGGAAACCCTGATTCTCTTCAAAACATCTTAAATACCTCCTTAAGCAGGAAACCTTTCTTAACCTCCTTCTACTCTCAACTTTACCACCCAAACTTTGTTTTCATTCTATGTAGATTCATATATGTACACATTGCTTACATCATTAAAGTGAGTACATTGATTAGAGTACCTTGGAGCGGGCAGGTCAAATTTTTTCACCTTTGTTCTTGTATTTCTACACCTCAACACATGTGAATGGCACCTCATAAGCACTTAATAAATGTTTGCTTAATAGTCATTGACATTGGTCCTAGCCTCAGTATGTTTGTGTGCATGGGGGGAGGGAGAATAGGATTCATGATGTTACACTGACTGGCCTCTTGCCATTCCTCAAAGAAGACACTCCACCTCTTAGTTCTGGCCATTCTCTCTGACTGTCCACCAGTGCTTGGAGTGCACCCTCCCCTCACCTCTGGCTACTGGCTTACCTGGCTTCCTTTAAATCCCAACTAAAATCCTATCCCCCTTCTCGACCCCCATTCATTCCAGTGCTTTACTTCTTTAAATTAATCTCTATTTATCCTAATATACCTTGTTTGTACGTATTTAATTGTTGTCTCTCCCATTAATTTGTGAGTTCCTTTAAGGCAGTAAAGATCTTTCCCCTCTTTTTGTATCCTCAGCACTTAGTACATAATGGGTGCTAAATAAATGTTTATTGACTGACTAATTGGTGCCCCCCTGCTTTGAAACTATCCGCGTTGCCTCAGGTTCATGAGTACATGCTGCCCTAGTACATTTCCCTTGTCATCTCTGCATCCCTCTCTGTGCTCCCTTTGATGTTTCCAGTTAAACCATGTGGCTTTCCTTTAAAAGCACCAGAGGAAAGTAAGCACTACATTCAGCACTGACTGACTTTCTGTTTTTCCTGCAAAGTCCCATTAATTATTGGCACAGATGCTTCGTGGATTTTTGTAATCAATGTGAAATATTATATTAATCTGCTCATATCCCCTTAAATTACATTGCAGCATATTATATAATTGTCATCTCAATAATTTATGTGAGGCTCATCTCTCCCCCCACCAAAAAAAAACAACAAAAACTTTGTTCATTAAGTTATTATAATGATTTTCTAAGCAGAGGAACTCATGAACACCATGTCCTAAGATGCAGAAGAGTTACAATCTATAATTTGTAGCCACACAGAAAAATCATGGATCTCTTTGAAACATTGAAATTTTATATGAACCCACAAAACATTTGAGAGGGAGAATGAATTTAGTCAAATGATATGTTAAAGACCCATTTTTGGTCTATATCCCTACAATATTGTAGAACTGGTAGAAATCTTAAAGATTCCTTCAACCTGAAGTATTGCTATGTTTCTTCCCAGTTTTGTATTCTCTGTGCATTTTGCAAGGATATCTCCACCTTCAACCAAGCTATTCAATTTTTTTAATGCTTAACATAGAGACGATATTTAGAGCTGAGAGGAATATTATTCCCCCACCCTATCATTTTATAGATAAGCAAACTCTGCTTTAAACTCAGAATGGAGAAGTAGTTTATACAAGGTCCTGAGGCAGGATTCTAATCATGATCCCCTGGCCCCAAATCTAGCAATGAGCCTGCTACACCACACTGTTTGACAGAATTGCATATATGTGTTGGGGAAGAAGAGACAGACGATGTGCCTTATATCTTACATCTCCTGGAAGATCTAAAGTTTCATATAGATTCTCTTATCCTTAAACCAATTATAACTTGTGCCTTGCTGGGACGGATTCCTCCTAGGCCCCAGAATTTCATATGTTGATCTCTAAAGGTACAGGCTGTTCATACAACCCAGAGCCACACGATATAGAATGTACCGTTTGTTCACTGGTTCCCTCAATCTGATTCTGGCCATTTCTAATCAGTTTTTACATTCTCTCCTTTAAATTCTCCTTTTATACTATACCTATTATGTGGATTGAAAGCCTCTGGCTCATGCCATCAGTGTCAACTCCGACAGGCTGTACCAGGGACAACATATATGGCTCCAAATCCAAAATTCCATTAACCAGCATCCATCATTCTTGCCTGCCTTTGAACAACCAATGGCTTAAGGCCTTTCTCCTATCACTTTTCACTTGGATAGACAAGTAGGTATTAGGAGGCTGGTAGCCATGGATGCAGGGTAAGGGTCTGGTGTAGTGAAAGGGGATGGAGAACCAGAAGGAGAAGCATGACAGGGACTGGATACACCAATTTGTGCCTTTGTCTAACGGGAGACTGAATTTTCTTTCAGAGGAAGGAAGGAAGGAAGGAAGGAAGGAAAGAAGAGCATTTAAAAAGGAAAGAGGAAAAAAGGAAGGAAAGAAAGGAAGGGGGGAAGGAAGAAGTGAAGGAGGTAGGATAGGAGGGAGGGAGAGAGGAGAGGGAGTAATGACAGGAAGAGGGAATAAGTGAAGGAGGGAGGATGGGAAGGATAGAGGAAGGAAAGAAGGAGAGGAAGGGAAGAGAAGAATGGAAAAAGGAAGGACAAGAGTTAGGAAAAAGTGAAAGAGGGAGATAGGAGGGAGGGAGGGAGGAAGGGAAGAAGGAAAGAAGGGGGAAAGAAGGAAGGAAGGAAGGAAGGAAAGAAGAAAGGAAGGAAAGAAAAGAAGAGAGGAAGAAAGGAAAGAAAGAAAAGGGAAGAAGGGAGGGAAGGAAGAAGTGAAGAGATAGGATAGGAGGGAGGGAGAGAGGAGAGGGAGTAATGACAGGAAGAGAAGGAAAGAAGGGAGGGAATAAGTGAAGGAGGGAGGATGGGAGGGATGGAGGAAAGAAAGAAAGAGAAAATGGAGGAGAGGAAAGAAAGAGAAGAGAAGAAAGGAAGAAGGAAGTACAAGAGGAAGGGTAAATGTGAAGGAGGGAGATGGGAAGAAGGAAGGAAGGAAAGATTTTTTAAACATCTGTTATATGACAGGCACCGTATTAAGTGCTTTACAAATATTATATTTGATCTTCAGAACAACCCTGGAGGTAGGTGCTATTGTGATACCTGAGCAGCCAGCTATTGCTAAAAAACCCAGCCCCCAGCCCCTAACTAAAAAACCCCAGTTTGCATAAGAAAAACAGACTTAGTTCCTGCCATTTGGTGTTCAGCCGGGTGTCCTTGGCCCCCGTGACTGTTCTGGGAGTATGGATTGGTTGGCCAGGGGAGGGGCCTGATGCTAGCAATCTCTGTTTGTTTCCTGAGCTGAGCGGGCTGAGAGATGTCTCTATCTTGTGTCAACAAACCCAGCTGGAGCGTCCCTTGGTCTGCCTATGGCCTTGAAGCATGAAGGCCTCAGCCCCAGACATTCCCTTGAATTCCTTATTCTTATCTTATGTTGTGGGATGTCAATGGCAAATTGGACAAAAAGATCCTGGGTTGTAATTCAGTTGACACTTCGTCACCTGTCTGATATGCTGTACTTGCAGTCTATTTAGGAAGTTCCTCTTCATGTATCATGATCACAAAAATGAAAAAGGCTTGCCAAGACTGCTAAAAATAACATATGCAAGTTTCAAGAGATAATTAACCACTGCTCCTTGATCTATTGTATAAATTTGACTTCTCCACCCCAAACTCCTGGTCATTCTGATTTGGGTTGGTAGCCGCTGGCTAATCAATTCTCCATTTAAAACTTATACTCTGTGATGTGTCTCACTCGCTCTTGGTATAACACTATTTTTACCCTCATTTTATACCTGAAGAAATTGAGGCGATAAGAGTGACTTGCCCCAGGATCACGTAGCTAATAAATGCCTGAGACCAGAATTGTAATCAGGTTTTCTCAGCACAGAGCTCCATCCATTCCATCCCCTAGCTGTCTGAGCAGATGCTGTGAACAGTGAAACTAGCTTCCTCCCATCATTCAGGTCTGAGTGAGTTTGGTCTAGGGGTGAGATGGGGATGGAGAAGTAGGCTGCCTCAGAAGGATGCTGGAAGAGCCATGCAGTCTTGGAGAACCCTGATTCTCCTATCACATGTGAAGCTTTTCTGTGCCTCATCTAGATCATTATACGAGCTCCTCTGGGTACCATACAATTTTAGAATTAGAACCTGAAGGGGCCTCAAAAGCCAGCCAGGCCAACTCCATCATTTACGGATGAGAAACTAAAGGCCAATATGCTGACATGATTTGCCCAAGGTCACTAAGAGTAGTAAATAAATGCTCTGGGATTCAAAGCTAGGCCCTAGAACTCCTTTGTTATGTATGCTGCTCTGTAGTCAGTTGGTCCTACAAACCTAGAGGAGCTTACAATGCTGCTTGCTGGGAGTTATTTTTCTCAAGGGCACTCAGAACAGAGTGGGTGAGGGTAGGACTGGGCATAAAGAAATGCCTCCCCTCAGTAAATTAACTCCAGCTTTTACTATATATATGCCTTGTTCATACATATTTGTTTCAATGAGAACAGACTCTTGTCTTTTGCCTTCCTTTGCTAACCCAGCACGTAGCACAGTGCCTAACATAGGAGGCACTTAATAAATGCTTGCTGAATGATTGACTGACGTGGATATAAAAGGAAGGGCACTCCTATAACCAGGCTTCTGACACCATGGGGTGTACCTGTGTCTATTTCCCCTGTGGACAGCATTATCTAGGGATGCCAATGGGTATATCTGACTGCTTGCTGCTCATGTGACACAGCCTAATGGCAGTGTTCACATCCCAGAATCCTGAGGCTTGATCAACCCCAATCTACTAGTTCATTTATAAAACTGACAGCCTTCTGGAATTCCTTGTAATGCCCACTTGTTTCTGAGCCATTAGCATTAGAGCTGTGATTGCCCTGACTCAGCCTGACTATTAGCATTATAGCCAGCTCTATTATTCTCTTTTTGTAGATGGGGAAACTGAGACTCAGAGGCATGTTATTACATCTAAAGTCTTATCACCAGTGAAGTGTAGATCCAGAATCTGATCCCAATTCTCACAATTCTTTGCACTACAACTCAAGACCTACAAAAGAAGTTTAATAATGGAAGGAACATTTCTAACTTGGGGAAAGGCAGGCTTTTAGGGATCAGTTATATCAGAAAGGATGAGAAAATTTTCAACATTTAGGAAAAAGAGGGCAGGGAGGATATTCTAAGCACTGGGAATGATATGAGTAGAAGCAAATGGATATGGATATGAAATGTGGAGAGTCAATGGATAACAGTGTAGCCTAGTTTACTGGATAAAATTATGGAGAATGATAGGACAGTTAGGGTAGAATCAGGTTTTTAAAGGCCTGGAATTTAAGCCTAAGACATTTTGATTTTATTTAGGAGATAATAGGGGGATACTAGTGAGATCTGGGTTTGGAGGGAGGTGGGGAGGGGCAAGGGAGTAATGTGACCAGATGGCCATAAGGAATATTAATCTCTTAGTAATCATCTATACTCTACACCATACCCCCACACCCTCTTTGCCGATGAGGAAACTAAAGATCAGAGGGGTGGTGACTTATACAAGTTTACATAGTTAGGTAGGTACAAAGGTGGAATTAGATCACAGATTGCCTAACTCGGATGAAATATTCATCTCCGTGCACCATGATGCTTCTCTTGAATATAGAATGTAAATTTAGGGTTTGGTTTGGTTTGATTCTTTCACATGTAAGACACTCTTACTGAACAGAAAAATTCAACACATAAATAGGCTTGAATAGAGTGTGTTATCCTTGGAAATAGGTCAACGCAATTCTCTCTTGACCTACAAACTGAAGAGGAAAATAAAAGCCCAGATGTGTTCCATTTGTGTCAAAACAGGCTGGGGCAGAAAATAACCTGGAGAGATATTTTTGAGAATTTTTTTTTTACTACTAAGGCTCCAAATCAAAGAATGAGGAAATTAGCCTTGGGAGAGAAAAAGAAGCTTAGTTAGTAGGCAATTTTTTTTGCAAGGAAAAGGATCAGATTTCAGAACAGGAGATCTAGGTTGTAATTCCAGCACTGCTAATTACTATTGTGTAACTGAACACGTTACTTAAAGCCTGACAAAGAGAAAATTTATAAAAAGGCTCACAGGCCTTCAAATAAAAGGCTGTCATGTGGAAGAACAGTCAGATATGGTCTATTTGGTCCCAGAGGCCATAAATAGGAACATTTTGTGGAAGCTGCAGAAAGGTAGATTTCAGGTGGATGTAGGGGAACATGTTTTAACTACACAAAGGTTTAATGGTCTGCCTCTGGAGAAGGTGAGTTCTGCTTCCCTGGAAGGCTTCAAAGTATCATAATGGAGAGAAACCTGTTCTTGGAGTTTGGAAGACCCAAGTTCAAACCCTGTCTCAAATGCATATTAGCTGTGTGCCCTTGGGCAAATCACAACTTTTCTTAGCTTCAGTCTTCTCATATGCCAAATGGAGATAAAAGTAACACCTCCCCACATAGGGTTGTTATGAGGATCAAATTAGCTAATGTGTGTAAGCACATGTGTGAGCATAAAAATGCTCACTATTATTAAGACTGAATAGTCACCTTTTGAAGGTGTTCCGGATGGTATTCTTGCTCATCTAAGAGTTAAATAAACGACTACTTGGGTCCTTCCCAATCACTTAAATTCTGTGTTTCTGTGTTTTGAGGTCTCATCCAGTACAGAGGTCTTTTCACTGAAGCACATTTTATTTATTTTTGAAGACTATTACCCATGTCTCAGAAAGACAAAGGAGGAGGCATTTGTCTATGGCTTAATCAGTAAATTATGGCAGAATTAGGTAACCTAGATGCCTGCTTGGGCCTAGTGACTAAGATAGAAATACAGCTGGTACCACCCCTAAAGCTCTAGTGTGTTGGCCTCCAAGGGCAAGGTAACAAAAACCACAGGTGGGACTTGAATTAGCTGAGTCAAGTCCTGGATATCTTGCCTAGCATTATTTTTTAAAAATTCAGAAAGCTGACTGAGCTACGCTTTTTTTAACATTCAGGCAAAGCAAAGAGGAAAGCTTACTGCAACCTTCTAGCCCTGGCATTGCTGGATTCTGGCCATATTAAGTACAATCCCTGGGGCACATTGGGGAAGCAACTTCATGTCTCTGAGACTCAGTTTCCCCATTTTGAGGGGACAATAATATTTGTAGTACCTATTTCACTGAGCAGTTGTGAGAATCAAGTGACACGAAAAATATGAGGAAGTTTGCTAATCCTAATGTGCAATGGGAATATTAGCAATATTGGTAATACTGCTGCTGCTGTTGAAGATATGATTTAATGGGAAAAAGAAAACATTGCATTGAAGTAAGTAGCCGTGTGCTCAAATCCTAGTTCTGACACTTGCCAGTTGTGTGCCCTCTGTATGAAGTTGTTTCTTAATTTGAACAATGGACAGAATGGTACATGGACAAGTTACCTCACAGATTTGCTGAAAGGAAAGTACTTTTCAAATATTAAATAAATAATATAATTATTATTAGTTATCAGTGTTCTGATAAGGAGCTACCGATTTCCAATTTTTTTTCTCATTACAGACAATAGTTGTATTTAAACACATTATCCATCAAGCCAATGACTCACATAATCTAGACACATTGCTTGTTTCACAGACCAATTGTATTAATAAGCATGAAGGAAGTAGTATATACAGTTTTTCTAGCTGACATAAGAGTATCCACTTTTTTTTGAAAGCCATCCATTAAAAAGAAGGCTCTCTGCAAAACATCCATATTTCTGAAAACACATTGGCTTCTTTCTTCCAAGGCATTTTAAAAAGGTGTTTGAGATAAAATAATTTATCATTTTTTGATAACAATAAATTCATTTTATAATAATTTCCTCTTGAAAGTTGCATATTTGGTAGATTTTTTTAAACAAAGCATTCTAAATAAATCCTGAGTAAATCTAAGTCCTCAAGTTCATTCTCAGATCTAAAATGATAGTGAAAGTATTCATGAAAAAGTTCAAGCTAGGGACAATACATATGCAAAATAATATTTCATATGTTTTTAAATTTTAATACTACCCTGGAAATAAAATAGAGATAAGTAAAAACTTGTTTATTACTCATGACCAGTTTATAGAAGCAATTTTCATTTTATCCTAAAGACCTAGTTATTTCTATATATAAATGAATAAGGAACTCATTTGCCTCAGACATATATTAATCTTATTTCATCTGAATTAAAAGAGAGTTCTTCATAACCTGACTCCTTCATATCTTTCCAAACTTCATATACATCACTTACCTATGCATTAACCTTGGAGCTTGGCACAATGTATGAAAAATGTAGGTTCTTATTAAATGCTTACTGATGTGTTGAAACAATAATTAGGATTTTAAAACCTATTTACTCATTACTTCATCTTTTAGTTCTAATTAAATCCTGACTAAATCGAAGTCTTCAAATTCATTCTCAGATCCAAAAAGAGAGCGTCTCTCTTTATCTAGTGATTTTATTGTATTTTGTTACACCCAAACTGAAGCCCACCATTAGAATTCCAACATTAATCCCCTTTGAGCCCACCATTAATCCCCTTTATATTCTTGTCTTAGTCTCTGCCCTACACACTGAAATGGCTTGAAATAGCTAAAGGCCTAGTCTGGTTATTGCCCAAGGCTAGTCCCCTGACCCCAATCCCTTCCTCATGATTCAGCATTCTGTATATTCTCTCTACATCAGCATTATTTGCAAGGATCAGTCGCTAGGGTAAGGCATAAGATTATTTTAAGGAACCCCCCCCACTGTTACCAAGTAGCTCCATACCCTGGATTAGGGTGCAGCTATTCTGGTAGGTCCCCCTCCCACTCAGACCATAGATCAAGTAGGGGTTACTTTCTGGGGAATTCCACCTTGTACCCTCCACCCAGTTATAGAAAACTGGTCACACCCCTGAGGGGCGCCCATTCGAAGAAGCGCACCACCCTGTGTCTCAGGACGGTCGCACTCCTGAATCTAGTCATATTCCCAAATTAGCTCTGAGCTGATGAATTCAACCAATGGCTGATCGTTGCTTCTGTAAGTCATTGCTTCCACTAGCGACCCTCCCTAATTGTGTCATTGTGGTTTTTGCCCTTATAAGCCTGTAAGTCCCTCAGTTCCGGACTGCCTGGTTTCAGTGTACTTTGAGTATGTACTCCAGGTAGTCGCGTGCTTGGCCAATAAATCCACACTTAAATTTACCTTGAACCCAGGTCTCATCTTGCTGTTATTTTCTACACAACATTTGAAGACAATAGTTCTGACCCCCCACCCTCCTTTCTGCAGGTTAAACATACTGAGTTCCTACAATAGATCTTTCTAAGGGAATGGAAGTTCTTTCCTTTCATCATGCTGAATATCCATCCCTGGATGCTTTCCATTTTGTATATTTTTTTTAACATCCCACTCAGAAGAGAACATGGTGGTCCACATTGTGATCGAAACAGATTAGAGTATCAAAAGGAAAAACTATGTCCTTACTTCCCCCTTAACACAGCCTAAAGTCATATTAAATTCTTAGATTGCCACATCAGAGTCGTCCAATGAAATTTATGTTGCTTTAAGAATTGTCTAGTAATAATGATGAGAACTAAAGTTTTTAGACCCGTGAAATTTACAAAGAAATTTGCATATTTTCTCTCATTTACACCTTATGATTCCGGGAGGTAGTTTGTTGTTGTTGTTCATTTGTGTCCGATTCGTTGTGACTCCATGGCCCATAGCACTACAGTCCCTTCCATCCTTCATCATATCTCAAAATCTGTCAAAGTTCACATTTGTTGTTACCATGACACTATCCAGCTAATTCTCTGCTGTCTCCTTTTCCTTTTTCCTTCAATCTTTCCCAACACCAGGGTCTTTTCCAATGACTCCGTCTTCACAATTTATTACAGTTTTATTATTCCCTTTTACAGGTGAGTAAAATGAAGCTCGGAAAGGTAAATTGGCATCGATGATCCCACAACTGGTAAAATCCCAGGTCACCATTACTCCAAATCCCAGGCTTCATTTTGCCATATCCCAACCTGTAACCATGTTACCAGCAGCTGCTGTGGGGGTGTAAGACCAATAATACCAGCACACAGAAGGGCTGCCAACACAGGTTCTTTGATCTACTTTTCTAAGGAAAGCAACTTTAAGGGGTTCACAATCTCAGTTTAATTAAACATACATATATCATTTACTTAGTTCAGGGGGGAAAGAGCAGCCCCCTGAAATTCAAGGCAAATGCAAACAGAAATTACAAACATCAACAGACGGACCTTGTCTGATTCAAAACACAATTCATAGTTACCAGAGAAGCACCAACATCTAGATTACGAAGTCGGGGTGGGGGGGCAGCTTCAATGGCTTGCCCAGAGTCTTGTCACCCACATTCTTTCAATGACTATACCCCCAAGAGTCAAACACTAACCTTCTAGTTCATACCCCCTGTTCGGGACCCTGAGAGCTCAAGGCTCACCATTTAGGGTGTAGGAAAGCTCTCAAATCACCAGGACCGCATTATATACATTGTTTCCAATCAATGATTCCCTATTATCTTAGTGCTGAGAAACACTCCAAGACAAAAGAGATCCCACTTTACCTGTCCCATTCAAACAAAGGCCAGACTCATTAAAGGCACTTAAAAGAAAAACAGCAAAAAATCTTTCCCTGATTACCATTACACAACCCCATCCCCTACTTTGCTTTTATATATTCAATGACTTCAACCCATGTGCAGAACTTTACATTTATATGTATTAAATTTAGACTTATGAACTTCAGAGTGCTATTTCTATCTACCAAGATATTTTGGGATCATAGTTCATCAGTTGAGATTTTAGCTATCAAAATCAGCTGCATTTTTAATCAACTCATTTGATAAGTATGTTGTATATGTCATGATCTAAGCCACCAATAATTTTTTAATATAAAAAGTACAAGGACATAACACTGTAGCACATACGGTGACCTCCCTCTAGAATGGCATCAATCCACTAATCGCTATGTTTCCTCCAGTTCACCTTACTATACTGTCATCAATTCCATGTTGCTCCATCTTGTCCTCAAGGAACATTGATTTAGAGGTGGAAAGAACCTTAAGACATCATAGAGTCTGATCCTCTCATTGTCCATTGCTCAGAGATGAAGTGGCCTGGAGCCACACAATATATATTTGAGGTGAATTTTTTTTAGAGAAACATGGTGTTTAATGTTAAAGCTCAACACACTCCAGCAAGGGGCTTGGGGCTAGAGTCAAAGCAGCAGTATGGAGGCAGGTGACCCTCCACAGAGCGTCACATGGCAAAGAGGATGAGGAAGGCTACCACCAAACAGAAGACCCCATAGCTTCAGACAGGGCAAAGAGTTGCTGCTTGAGGGATGGGTTCCTGGCATAGCTGATGATTAAATTGACAAATACCATCCCGATACCTGCCCCTGAGCCAGCCACATCAACTATGGTGGCCCCAGCCCCAATGAACTTGGCAGCTGTGTCAATGTCCTGGGATATAGCACTGGTCTGGAACTCCTGACAGGCCAGCTGGAGTGGGGTAGTGCTAGAAGTTGGATGTTTAAAATCGATCTCTGACCTATTCAGGACAGATGCAGATATGGGCCTGACCAGACCCCTGGTACAGCAGTAGATTAGGGTTGGAGAAGTGAACAGAGTCCCGGTGGTCTGCATTCTGCTCCATATACTCCCAGCTTCAGTGCTTCTTAGTCTTGAAGTGAATTTTCAGCCTAGATTTTCTTGACTCCAGGTCTTATGCTCTATCTTTGATGCCACATTTAGTCTCATTACATCACACTTGTGAGATACTGTCATATAGTCTTAGTCCATCAATTCATTTACTCCATTCCCTCCTCTCTATACCTTTCACTTTGTATGATATGCTGTAGTCCTTTTTCAAGGCTCTGTTTTCACTGGAGAAGAACTTCATATGAAGCCATTCACATAGACTTTTCACTTAGCTGTATTACACTAGGATATCTGTGACTTCTCCATGCCCCAGGAAGTTTATTATTGGGACAACCTCATCATCCTGTCGGATCTCATCAATGTTGTACTCCACATCATCACTACCTCTGTCTCTTTGACTGGAAGGCAGGGCCATGGAATGCTAAATCTCCATTTAAAGAGAGAGCTCAGTGCAGACATATCCTCATGTCATAATTGCAACACTGAGACTTCTCAGACTTTTCCACCATGCCCCAGCTTCAGATACCTTCCAATTCTCTCCTTCCCCCACTGCTTTGTATGTGTGTATGTGTGTGTGTGTGTGTGTGTGTGTGTGTGTGTGTTCCTTTGTGTGTTGTCTTGGCCCATTAGATTATAAACTCCTTAAAGGTAGAACCTATCTTTCTTTTCTTTCCTTTTTCCCCTTTGCTTTCCTTTCCCCTTCCCCTCCCTCCCTCTCTCTCTCTCTCCCTTTGTTCCTTTCTTCCTTCCTTCTTTCCTTCCTTCCTTCTTTCCTTTCATTCTGTCTTACATCTGTATCACTAATGCTTAGTATAGTGTCTGGTATATAGTATGGGCTTAATGCGTGTTTACTGATTATTGACTTATATAAAAGGCTTTCTATAAACACCCAACCTGTGAGGAAAACAATATAACATAATTTACCCTTTAACGGTGAGAACACTGGGGCTTGGAAAGACTAAGTGTCATCCATGCTCAAGGATGTACAGATAGCAAGTCGCATCATGAGACTCAAACTCAGTTTCAGGTCCTTTAACTTCCAGCCTGGAGCTTTCTGCCTCTCCAAAATGGGTCTTGGTAAAGGAGACCCCTGTTTCCTATGGATCACAAAGAACTAACAATATCAGTGAACTCTGTGCTTTTGATGAACCTGGTCCCCACTGGCTCATCTTATCTAACATCCTGGATGTGAGAAGTAGGCCAAAACACAGCGAGTACCTAGCCACATAAGCAGACACCACTTATGGCCATGACTAATAGGATTCCCACTCCATGCCCCCTATAGCAAAATTGTGCTCCTTGGCTTATTTTTACTTAGAAGAAATCTTACCCTCTCCATGGACCAGCCTGAGACAAAATGACCCTCAAATGCTCTTTGATATTAGGTATGAACTTTTGTACAGGAGCCAGATGCTATTGGGCTCTCTCGGGTATTAGGAGACTTATCACTCCTCCTGGAATGAGCTTAAAAACCAAAATTCTTTTCTGTGGACAGACATTGGAGGAAGCATTACAGAGAAGGTAAATCAGTGGCAGTGGGATTAAGAGACATGACTTGGAAATATGAACCTACTCAATCTTTCCAAACAATTGATTTATTTCATAGGTCTCCAATACCATCAGCACTCAGATGTATGGAGGTCCTGTAGCTAGCAGATGCTCAATAAATGCCTCTTGTCTGATTGGTTGCTTAGTTGATTCCTTGACTACCCTCCCCCAGAGTTCCATTTTTTTTCTCCTTCTGTTTTCAACTGTGGGATTTTGTTTTTCCTTATTTACACCTCTGCCAGAAGATAGGAAGGGGAAAGGAGATAAGACAAATATTTAGTTGTTATTAGAAATAATGCAACAGAGCTATAGTGTAGTCAATAAAGAGCTGACCTCAGACTCATGAAGAATTGGATTCGATTCATACCTCTGATAAGTGTGATCTGTGTGCCTATCTGTAAAGTTACTCACCTTCTCTGACAAACTGAAGAGAAATATTGACCTTGATCAGTAGAGGGAGCTTCATTGCCAATCAATCAATAAACATTTATTAAGCAATTACTACATGCTGGGCATTGTACTGTGTTTTGGGATACAAAAGGAGTCAAAAGACAGTTCCTGCCCTCAAGGAACTTACGATACAATGGGGGTGAAAATATGTAAATATTTACAGATAAGTTTATGTAGGAAAAATAGGAAATAATGAATGGAAGGCAGGCACTAGAATTAAAAGGCTTCTTGTAAAAGATGGGATTTTGTCTGGGACTTTTAAAGGAACCTAGGAAAGGTCAGCAGGCGAATTTGAGGAGAGGGAGCATTCCAGACATGGAGGACAGCAAGAGAAAATGTCTGAGCTGAGACATGGAGAGTCTTGTTCATGGAACAACCGGGAGATGGATTGAAGGGTTCATGACAAGGAGTAAATAAGGTTTAAGAAGAGTGGAAAGGCAGGAGAGAGGCTAGGTTATGAAGGGTTCTGAATGCCAAACACAGCATTTTGTATTTGATCCTAGAGGCCATGGCCTTCATTGCATGGAGAGGCTGACATAGTCAGGCCTGTGCTTTAGAAAAATAATTTTGGTTGCTGAATGGAGAATGTATTGAGTAGGGAGAGACTTGAGATAGACAGATTCATTATCAGGCTATTATAATAATCTAGGCATGGGGTGATGAGGGCCTGTACCAGGCAGTAAAGGAGGAAAGAGGCTGCAAAGGTGAAATTCATAGGTCTTGGTAAAAAAAAATTATGGACATGGGGGTAAGAGACAATGAGGAGTAGAGGATAGGCTCCCAGAGATCCCAGTGGAATGAGGGAATGGTGTTGCCCCCTACAGTAATAGAGAACAGAGAAGGGGGAGATTTTAGGGGAAAAGACTTCTGTTATGGATCATTTAAAATGTCTACTATGTAAGATGTCTGAAAAGCAGAGATGTGAGACTGGAGATCAACAAAGATGTTAGGGCAGGATAGGTAGATTTGAGAATTATCAACACAGGGGTGATAATTAAATCCATGGGAGCTGATAAAATCACAAACTGAGGTAGTATAGAGGAAGAAAATAAGGACAGGGACAGTTCCCTGAAGGACACCTAAAAGTAGCGGGCATGATGTGGATGAGGACCCAACAAAGCAAACCGAGGAGTGGTCACATAGATGGGAAGAGAACCAGGACAGAACAACTCTGAAAACCTAGAGAGAAGAGAGTATCAAGGAGGAGAGGATGATCAACAGGACCAAAGGCTTCAGAGAGGTCAAGCAGAATGAAAATTGAGAAAAAACAAACAAACAAAAACCTTGGATTTGGCAACTAAGAGGTCATTGGTAACTTTGGAGAGAGCAGTTTTGTTGGAATGAAAAAGTCAGAAACCAGGTTGTAAGGGATTGAGAAGAGATTGAGAGGAGAGAAAGTGGAGGCACCTACTATAGGTGGCCTTTTTGAGGACCGTCATTACAAAGAACAGATGAGATCTAAGATGACTGCGGGGGTGGAAGGATCAAGTACGAGGTTTTTTTGAGAATGAAAGACACATGGGAATGTTTGTAGGCAGCAGAGAATGAGTCATCATCTAACAGTTTCCTAAGCCAATGAAATCACAAGTTATTTGAATAATAATAATTCAGTTAAATATTATTAAAGTGTATTTCATAGAAAAACTCTATGAGGTAGGTAGAAAGGGTATTATTCTCCCCAAAGAAAGGCCCAGAAAAGTCAAGTGATCAACCTAAGCTACACAGTTGTTTGATGATAGAACAGTATTCAACTAAGTCCTATGACCCTAATTCCCTGTCCAGTGTTCCTTCCATTTGAACCATGATAATTAATGAGTTTAGACTATAAATAAAAATGTGTTGGGAGGTGGTATTTGCTTTTATATATTTTACTAATTACAGACTTGTATGGCATCATGGGTAAAAAAAATAATGTAAAACAAAACACAATACAAAACAAGCAAAAAAAAAAAAAACAACTGAGTTTCCTTCAGAGTCAGGCAGAATGACTCTGTGAATCTACAATGCCCCATAAAACTTTCAAAATTTTAGATTGGGGAAGATTTGCAGATCTGCAATGAAAGACATAATTTTCTACACTCTGTTCCTTATGCCAATAAAATTACACGCATTGATGCTCCCAAAATGTATCATACAGACTAGATACGAGTAATGAAAGACTGGTCATGGGATTATAGCTTGAAAAGTAGAAGAGACCTCAGAGGCCACTCAGTCCAAACTTCTCATTTCATAGATAATGAAACTTCCAAAGAAGTTAAATGACAAGTGAAGTTCTGTTGCTTCCATATCCAACACTACTTTTTAAAAACATTTTTATTTAAATATTTACCTATTACATTTTTAAAATGAATATTCATTTTTAAAAATTTTGTTCTCCCTCTCAACCCTCCCTCAATCCAGAGAAGGCAAGCAATGTACAGATTATACATGTGAAAATGATGCAAAACATATTTCCATATTAGCCATGTTACAAAAGAAAACACACACACACACACCAAAAACAAAATAAAGCCCAATAAAAATAAAAGAAATAAAGAAAGTATAAAAGGTAAGCTTCAATTTGCATTCAGAGTTCATTAGTTCTCTCTCTGAAAGTGGATACCATTTTTCATCATGAGTCCTTTGGAACTGTCTTAGATCAACCTCTTGAATAGAGTAGCTAAGTCATGCATAGCTGATCACCCTTATAACATTGCTTACTGTGTACATTCATCTCCTGGTTCTGCTTACTGTGCTTTGCATCAGTTTATATTTGTCTTCCCGAGTTTATTATCCTGCTTGTTTTTTCTTATAGTATAATACAATAGTATTCCATCACAATCATATACTACTTCTTATTCAGCCATTCCCCAGTTGATTGACATCCTCTCAATTTCCAATTCTTTGCCACCACAAAAAGAACTACTACAAACACCTCTGTACAAATAAGTCTTGTTTTTGTTTTCCTTTTCTTTGATCTCTTTGGGATACAGACCTAGTAGTGGAATTTCAGCACTACTTCCAATTTGTGATTCTGACTCCTAGCACTGGAGTTGGTTATATAGCAGGATTCATAATGGAAAATTTGAAGACAGGGAAGAAAAGGAATCAGTAGGGGAAAGAAGGAGAGGGGAAGTTATCCCAGGAAGGAGTAATAGTTTAGAGACAATATTGAAATAATAGATGTGTGTGTGTATATCTGTGTACATGCCTAAGTGCACATGGTATGTCATGGGGAGTGCAGAGTGAAGGTAGAGAAGAGGGAACAATGGGCAAAACACTGAGCTACACAATGCTAGTCGGAGCTGTTAGGCAGCCTTAATGAGAGAAGATGATAAAGAGAGAGAACGGGTAGGTTGGCCTTATAGAAGACAGTTTTAATTCTCAGAACCCAAATCTCAAGACCAAGGCTAGCACTATTATAGGTCAATTAGGTTAGCCATCTACCTGTCACAAGAGAGGAATTCCATGATATTACCTGCCTAAGGTACCTCTTCACTCACTTCATAATCGTCCCCTGTGTTGTCTCCCTGTAAAATATACCAAGGACCATAAAATCATGCTAGTGATTCAATTTTAGCATCTGTTTTTCCTAGCTCTCTATGGTTCGGTTCAGGTCAACGAAATGTAATTCCACCGATATTAGAATAGTTGTAGGCCACAGTAATATTTGGAGTATGATTAGTTCAGAGCAGGGGTGTTTAATTATTTCTGTTTCATGGACCCCTCTGGCAGTCTGAAATGCTTCTCACAGTCATGTTTTAAGTGCATTAAATTTAAAAAAAATATGATTTTAAAGGAAAAAATACATACTGAACAGTTTTCAGTTCATAGACCCCAAGTTAAGAAGACTTGGTAGAAAAATATTTTGTAGGAGTACAGAACTGTCACATAAAGACCTGCCTATTCCTTGTCCCTATTAGCCTGGGAAATGAAACTATAGCAGGCTGAGGACTGTAGAAATCATAGAACAGGAAGTATTCAGCAAGGAATGGAAGAACCAATAGGAACTACAGACCAGAAGAAAAGGAGAAGTTTGTACCCAGGAGGTAGCCATTTCACTCTACAAAAATACATGAAAAAGGAAAACTAACAATAGCTTCTAGGTCTCCAAACACCAAAGGCAGAGGACTGTCAAGATTAGTCAAAAAGCTACAGGGTTTCTAGTAGCGTCCTGGTGTGATTGATTAGCGGCAGGGCTATTCAATCGTGAGAAGTAGGTGTATTAGGAGGGCAGAGTTTATAATTTCAAAGAGGATCATATATATGTCTGAAAGGTTCGGAACCACCGGATATAAGAAACTCTCAAAGTAGGAGGCAGAAGAATCAACGCATATATTTAGGCTCCACAGTAACCAACCCATGAACCAGCAACCCCATTTTGATATATTGATCAAAAGCTTCCAGGCCCAATAAGTACGCCTCACAAGAGTAACCAGGAGGCCACAGAGAAGCATGATGGTGTACAGCAAAATCATATACATGCTTCCCCTCTATGGTAAAAAGATTACCCACTGGCCTCAAGTCCTTGTTCAGCTTCCTCCTGTAGGTCAGCTCTGCTACCGGCAGCTCCTGCTTCGGCTGTGGCTGTGGCTGTGGCTGTGGCTGTGGCTGTGGCAGCCTCTGGCTCCAACGGAAGCTGTTTTTAACCATCCGGCTTCTGCGGGGGTGTAAGGTACGCTGGGGAAAGCACAGGTTCTTTCAATCAGCTTAAGCAAGGGAAGCAAGGTGAAGGGGCCGACAAGCTTACTCCAGTCCAACATACAAACAGCATTCAGTTCAAGGGAAAAAGCCAAACTAGTCAAGGGCACTTGTTGACTAAGTGCTAAGGAGCCCATTTTTGGTTACCAACACAGTAGGTCAGGTGCTGGTGAGTTTTAGATTACCCCATTTAATTTTTGAGAATCCAGACAAACTGCATTGAGTGGGGCAAGCATCAAAAATTGAGGAGAACCCCTGCTCCCAGGGTAACAGGAGAGGTTCCATTCTTCCCCATGCATGTAAATAGTTGCAGCTTACTAGCATTCCTTTCTGTAGGGTTCATACATAGTCCTGTCTATATGTTTTCAGAAGCATGAGCTCAGGGAATTATTCTGTCTCACATGTTCTTATAATGTAAGAATGAACTGGGGCATGAACCAGCCCTTTTGGTTCTCAGAGAAAGTCAGCCTGGTGCTATGACGATGCCCAGACTCTAAGCATTCTATAGAGGCTTTCCCTCCTTAACCAATAGAGACAATGCAGAGAAAGGGAGGCTAACTATGACCCACCACTCCTTTGGCATGAAGGTTTTTCTGCAGAAGACCCTTGTTAAAATGAATATATGCTACCTAGGAAAGGAAACACATTAATGTATTTGGACCTACTTAGCATAGATTTAATTTATGAAGATGAATTAGTCTCTGATCTTCACTGATCAGCCCATCAATGTGTTGCTACCTTGATGTACTTATAATAAACCCTTTTTAACTCTAAAAATAGGAAAGAAGAAAGAAAACTTTAATCATTTAAGAAGGACCAACAGGGATACAACATGGGAGGGATAGGTATTAATCTATGAGTAGAGAGGTTAGGGAAAGCATGAGGCATGTGATCATAGACTTAAAAGCTAGAGGGCACATCAGAGGCCAACTAATCCAAGCTTCTAATTTGGTTGATTAGGAAACAGGCAGAGGAAGATTAAATGGTTTTCGAAAAAATCATAAGTAATAAAGGTCACAGGAAAGAGTTGAATCTTATTCTTCTGATCCTTGAACCGTGGCTCTTTCAACTGTTCTATGAGTAAGTTTGCTTCTCTAGCAAAACAAGGAGGTATTTGAGTAGACAAGAGCGACCCCAATGTACTGTTTTGAAAGTTTGATGTCCCTGTGTAAGCAAGGAATTGTCTGACATGTCACTGTAGCAATTCTTCACAGACCACAGACAGCAAATCAATCATCATCAAGGAGGTGAAATAGAAAAGGTGCACGTGGCCAAAAGATCTGGGTTCAAATGCCAGTGTGATAGTGGTGTGACCGTAGGCAAATCAGTTCAACTCTTTGGACCTCAGTTTCCATATATGTAAAACTATACTCCCTATGCCTTAAGGAAGTTGTGAGGAAAATATCTGGGAAGCTTTAAATTACTATGTAAATTGGGCTATTATAATTAATCGCTGATTTAGAGATTATCTCCCTGCAGGACTTTATTTTGAAGATGAAGAAATTGAAGTTCAAGGACTTGACCCAAGAGTACACAGCTGGGAAAAAAAAAAAAAAACAACAAAGTTGTGACGATTATGACATGTTGGTAAGAGTCTTGAATGTAGAGTCAGATGACCAGAATTCAATAGTAGCTCTGATGCATGATACACATGTGACTTTGGGCAAATAACGTGCCCTCTAGGGGTGTTGGATTTCTCACATAAGATAAAAGTGTTGGATTATATATGTTTTAAGGTTTCTACTATCATTGATGGATCATTCATGGACAAAATTCTTTGGATTAAGGTTCCTACCTGCCTATTTTCTGGTGGAGAGGAGAAGACAAAAGTGGGGAGCAGAGCAAGATTTTAAAATATCATTCCATAGCAATTTCAAACTTCTAGGACAGAATTTAGCCAGAATTTCTAGCATATCATGTCTAATTAACAGTCAATGCTTTCTGCCTGTAATTTTTTGTTTCTTTTTCTATGATTTGGCTGTCAATCTTTCATATCACCTGGTGAATGACAGGACTGGAGAGGTATTCTCTTACTCAAAGTATATGTGTTATTTTGGAACTGCTAAATGAATTGGGGGGTCCTTTGGTAGTATATAGAAAAGTGATCAGATGGTCTTGCAGGATGACTAAAATGCATGTGTCACTTAGATAAAATCGTCTAAGAAATGAAAGGAACTGCAGTACAGTGTGACCGACAGTGACTCATCAGACCAATGTGAGCTCAGAAGGCTCTACAAGTTGAGCACAAATAGTCCACGTGAACGTCTGGAGTAGAGAAGTCTTTAAATTTGCCCATCTCACATTTCTTTGGAGCTACTGCAATTTTGCTTTGCTTGTGGAGCAAAGTATCTTCCCAGATGAGGACACACCATGCTGGGTGGTCCTGTACCTGTGTCTCCCATGTCTCACAATCAGTTTCAAAGTTCTTCAGAGAGACCCTGAGAGTATCCTTTTAGTTCTTCTTCTGACTTCCATGTGAGCACTTGCCTTATGTGAGTTCTCCATAAAATAGTCTTTAAGGCATATGCACTTTTGGCATTTGAAAAACGTGACCAGCTCCTCAGAATTGTGCTCTCTGCAGTAGAGTTTGAATGATTGACAGTTCAGCTTAAGAAAGGATCTCAGTGTCTGGTACCTTATCCTGCCAGGTGATCTTCAGAATCTTCCTGGACAATTCAAATGGAAGTGATTCAGTATCCTAGCATGGTGCTGGTAGACTGTCCAGGTTTCACAGGCACATAACAACCAGCTCAGCACAACGGCTCTGTAGACCTTGAGTTTGGTAGTCAGTCTAATACTTCTTTTCTCCTACACTTTCCTCTGGAGCCTCCCAAACACTGAGATAGCTCTGGCAATGTGTGCATCCACCTCATCATCCATGCGTACATCCCTGAAAAGTATACTGCTAAGGTACGTGAACTTATCCACAATATTCAAAACTTCTCCATTTGCTGTAACTGATGATTCCACATTTGGATGGTGTAGTTCTGGCTGATGGAGAGCCTGTTTTCTTGGGGTTAATTGTTAGGCCAAAATTAGCACAAGCAGAAGATAATGGATCAATACGTTGTTTCATCTCAGCTTCAGAGGCCGCACTGAGTGCACAATTATCTGCAAATTTCTGAAGTCACACTAGCTCTTAGGTAGATGACCATCTTCCAGGTGAAGGATCAGCTTATTAAGGAGGACTCTAACAAGAATCTCTCACTTTCTTAGTCATTGCTAAGATAGCAAGAGCAAAGTGGGAATGCAAACATACATACATACATACATACTACATATATATGTGTGTATGTATGTGTGTGTATATATACATATACATATATATATATATATATATATATATGTGGAAAGGATGGAGTTGGGGTGGGGGACATAATCATTTATATTTTATCTTCTATGCACCAGGCACTATGCTAAGCACTTTTTACAAATATCACCTTACTTGATTCTCAAAATAACCCTGTAAGCATAAATGTTAGTATTATCCCCAAGTTGCAGTTAAGGAAACTGAAGCAAACAGAGGTTAAGTAATTGGCCCAGGGTCACACAGATGGGGACCTAAACTCAGGTCTTTCTAATTCCCAGCACATTGCTCTATCATCTGTGTCACCATCATGTATTGCTTTAAATCCTGGATATGCTAAATAGATGAGTGACTTTGCATCTCTGGGATATAACATTACTGGAAATCAGTTTCCTGACCTCTAAGGGGGAAATGTCTATCTTATCTACCACTGAAAAAGATGTAATGATGATATGAGGAAATGTATTAACAATGATGACTGATGAACTGATTTTCGCCTTTTTATATAGTCTTTATTGCCAAGCACAGGACCATACATATGTATATATACATATATGTATATATGTGTATGTGTATGTGTATAAATACATACATGCTTACATATACCTATGCACATGTATATGTATATATCAGGGGCTTAATTAATGGTTGGTTGAAATGAAATAAATTATTCCCCTTTATACCCCTCTTGGTCCTGAACTGAGGGCCTTACAAATTGTAGTCACTTAATTAACATCTCTTGAACTAAATTAGATAGCAGGAAGATAAACATAAGTATTCTATCAGAGCTGAAGGACTTTCTTTCCTCAGAGATTTTTTAGCATGAGAAAAAGTTCTCAATTTGCCCACTCTAAGCAAGTGAGTTTGATTTCAGGTCCTAGAAAAATCCTAAATGAGTTGTTAAACGGATAGTTGGTAAGCATCTAGAAAAAAGAGACTGTGATCACAAAGAATTAGCATGGATTCATAATGGATGGGCCATACCAGACTGTTTCCATTTCTCAAAGGTTATTACGTAACTAGCAGATCAAGGAAGCGTAGAAAATATAGTTTGCCTAAATTTGATTTAAAAAGTCTCTCTATTATGCTACCTAGCTTCCAAAAGTCTGATCACTTCCCCTCTCTGCTCCTCAGTTGCATCCTCTGCAAAATAAGGGGGTTGGTTTAGATCATTATGGAACTTTATAACTGGAAGCAATACTAGGGATCATCTGGTTCACATTCCTCAATTTAAAAATGATGAAAAAAATGGCAAGTCAAGGCTGGGTGATTTGCCCAAGGTCACACAGATTGTGAGCAACTAAGGTAGCATTTGAACCTGGGTAGGGTTCCTCTGACTCTAAATCGAGCGCTTTCCCCACTGTGCCATATTGCCTTTCTTGGAGAACAGCAGGAATTAAAATAGGTGCCCTGAGACAGAGAACTGTTCTCATTACTTTAGCTCCTTTTTGCTGACTCCGTAATAGAAAAGGAAGCTCCGTAACTGTCCCCACTCATGTCGCCTGGAAGTATTCAAATTGACTAATGAAAATGAGACACCTCCTGCAGACTGTGTGCCATGGCTGTGGTTTTAATTACCCAAAGATATAATCATTATGTGCAGCAAACTAGAGAGGGCTGGGTCACACCCCCTTTACATTAGATAAACACAGCCTTTCAATGTGTGTAAAATTAGTGGTGCCCCATAAACATATTCATTACTCTCAATGCACAACCACCAGCCAAGCAAGCAAGCTGGCATGGGTTGAGAAGAATCTCATAGATGCAGGTGATTTCCCACTCCAGGAAAGTGGTAAAGGAATCCAATGTGATTTTTCTTGTACTTTCTTTTTTTTTTTCACCTTTACCACAAAGGCAATATATTCTTTCCTTTTCTAGAAGCCAAGGTTTGGCGATTTCCTTACTCACCTTCATTACTCTAATTAAAATAACAAAAATAATAGATTTTGTTGTTGATGAGTGTTACAGTCATGTGTGACTTCATGACCTCATTTGAGGTTTTCTTGGCAAAGATATTGGAATGGTTTGCTATTTCCTCCCCATCAAAAAGGGAAGATACCTAAAAGAAATAAAATCAAATTAAGGGATGAGAGAGGAATATATTGAGAGAGGGAGATAGGGAGAGATAGAATGGGGTGGATTATCTCGCATAAAGGTGGCAAGAGGAAGCAGTTCTGGGGGAGGAGGGGAGAGGGCAGGTGAGGGGGGAATGAGTGAATTTTGCTCTCATCAGATTTGGCCTGAGGAGAGAATACCATACATACTCAATTGGGTATCTTACCCCAAAGGAAAGAAGAGGGAAGAAGATAAAAAGGGGGGGGGATGATGGAGGGGAGGGCAGATGGGGGTGGAGGTAATCAAAAACAAACACTTTTGAAAGGAGTAGGGTCAAGGGAGAAAATTCAATAAAGGGGGATGGGTTGGGAAGGAGCAAAATATAGTGAGTCTTTCACAACATGAGTATGGTGGAAGGGTTATACATAATGATACACATGTGGCCTGTGTTGAATTGCTTGACTTCTTAGGGAGGGTGGGTGGGAAGGGAAGAGGGGAGAGAATTTGGAACTCAAAGTTTTAAAAACAGATGTTCAAAAACAACAAAAATAAGTTTTTGCATGCAACTAGAAAATAAGATACACAGGAAATGGGGCATAGAAATTTATCTTGCCCTACAAGAAAGGAAGGGGAAAGGGGATGGGAGGGAAGTGGGGTGACGGAAGGGAAGGCCAACTGGGGAACAGGGCAACCAGAATATACGCCATCTTGGAGTGGGGGGTGGGTAGAAATGGGGAGAAATTTGTAATTCAAACTCTTGTGAAAACCAATGCTGAAAACTAAATATGTTAAATAAATTAATTAAATAAAAAAATAGATAGCATTTATAAATATTTAAATGTTTGTGAAACATTTTAAAGTTTTTCATTTGGTCCTCACAATAGCGCAGTGAGGTAGGTACTATTAATATTCTCATTTTATAAAGGAAGAGAGATTTCTCGGTCACATGAGCAACAAGATAGAGGACTGGACATTTTCTCTGATCCTCTGACCCCTCAAACCTCTCCAAAACAGAAATTAGGAAACTTTATACCAACAATACAGCATCTGCAGCAGTATCCACAGTTTAGAGCACTCAGAATCCAAAAGAAAGTTAAAAATATAACTTATACTCACTGACTGACCCTCAACTCAGTCATTTTAGAGATGAGGAAACTCCAGCTCACAAACTTTAGGCGATTTGCTTATGGTTCAGATCAGTCATTTTTCAGTCATGTTTGGCTCTCCATGGCTCCATTTGGGGTTTTGTTGGCAAAGATACTGGAGTGGTTTACCACTTCCTTTTCCAGCTCATTTTTCAGATGAGGAAACTGAGGCAAACAGGGTAAAGTGACTTGCCCAGGGTCACACAGCTAATAAGTGTCTGAGGTCAGATTTGAATGCTGGTCCTCATGACTCCAGATCCAGCCCTCTATCCACTTTGCCACCTATAGCTCATATTTAAAGCAGGAATTGAACTGAGGTTTTCCTGATTCGTTTTTTTTTTTTTTGGAGGGGGAAGGCAGGGCAATTGGAGTTAAGTGACTTGCCTAAGGTCACACAGTAAGTGTGTCAAGTGTCTGAGGCTGCATTTGAACTCAGGTCCTGACTCTAGGACTGGTGCTCTACTCACTGTGCCACCTAGCTGTCCCCTGTTTTCCTGATTCTTAAGTTCAGTTTTCTACCCACTGTTGCAATTAGACAGCTGAAAAGCCCCTGAGTAGTGTTTGATGATGTAGGCTTAAGATCTGGCTCTACCATTTACTAATCTGAAATACTGGAAAAGTCACTTCATGCCTCTGGGGCTCAATTCATCCTGTCTCAAACGGGAGTAGTGACAATGCCAAACCTTTGGAGATACTATGAAAATTAAGCTCCATATGGATGGGAACCTCCACTGAAGGCTCATTGTGGGGTGGAGGTGGCCTAGAAATTTTAAAAAAAGACTAGAACGGGAACATTATGAGATGTTCACTACCGGCTCGGCTGAAAGATAATGAATTTTTCAGCCACAACTGCTGTTTTGGTCAATCTAATGAGTTATAGAGGAATAACAATCTATATCCATGGAGAGACAGCTCCCATCCACAAAATTACCAGTCCTTAGTATGCTGATAATAAAATATCTCCCTCAGGGAAATGTGCACATTAATACTGACAGCTCACATTTCTTTGGTAGTTTAGATAACTTTTCTCACAACAAACCACTGTGGTCTTTTATGAAAGTGTTATAATAATTCACATTATGGTGCTGAGCAAATAGGCTGAGAATGCTGATGAAGGGGCTTGAACCAGGTTCTACTAACCTTTTTGTTTTTTTTTTAAAGTTAAGGGCCCCTTGGGCAGTCCAGTGAAACCTTCTCAGAATGTTTTTAAATCATAAAATAAAATACATAGGATCATAAAAGAAGTTAATTATAATAGAATGAGGCTATCAGAATTTTTTTTTAAGTTCACAGACCTCAAATTCTAGGGCTAGGCCCTCTCTCATATCCCCTGCTGCCTGAGCTTAGAAACTAAACACTGAAAGCCTTAGAATACAGTTCCAACCTTCCCCAAATTGCTACTTCCTATTGAAAATGCTTAGTCCTGGTGGTTTTCTAACCTTTATAGTCTTTTGTGGTGGAACGAGGCAGACTGAGCCACAGGTAGACAAACAAACAAACAAACAAAAAATGTTCTCTTCATATCTATTGATATTGATATCTATTGATATCTCCCTTGACATCTATTATTCCCAGTAACCCTGTCAGCTACATCCTTCTGTCACTTGTTTGTCTGCTCTCTAATTAGCTTAGCCTAGAGTTCTGTTGTTCAGTTGAACCCCATTTGGGGTTTTCTCGGTGAAGATACTTGGAGTGGTTTGCCATTTCCTTCTCCAGCTCATTTTACAGATGAGGAAAGCGAGGCAAATAGGTTAAGGACAAGGTGACCCTTGTCCAGGGTCACCCAGCTAGTAAGTGTCTGAGGCCAGATCGGAACCCAGGCCTTCCTGAGGGCAAGTCCAGCATTCTATCCTGGAATTACTTGCCTCATAATGATTTTAAATTTTCTTACTACTACTGAACTCTATTTACTTCAGGTCATTTTGACAATAGAATATTGCCAGGAAATGCCTCCTCCCCCCAGTCCTATCTCCACTTTTTAAATCATTATACCTTGAGTTCACAGTAGTACAGTAAAAAGGACACAGGATTAAAAGTCAAGGGACATTGGTTTAAATCCCACCTTGATCACTTTCTACTGTGGGACCTTGATTGACTCATCGTTAGTCTTTCTGGTCCTAAGCTTCCTCATCTGTGAGGTGAAGGAGATCAACTATATGGCCTCAAAGGGCAGCCCCTTCCACCTTGAAATCTATGATTTTATCATCCTTTAATGGTGTTGACTGAGGCATATTCAAATGCCTAGTGAGAGCTAATCTCACATTTCCCCTGGGGAGTCAAGTACTACTATTTCATGGCCAATCATAGTTTTGTTACATGAGAGAACATGGAAGAACCTAAGTGAAAAGTGTCCAATTCAGCTTTCTTTTGGGGGATGAATACTTTTCCAATAAATTGTTCACTCTACCCAAACCCATCCATAGAAAGAGCAGGGCCATAAATTGTTTTGTGTTCAGTTGTTTTAACTGTGTCCAACTCTTCATGACCCCATTTAGGGACTTTCTGGGCAAAGACACTGGAGTGGTTTGCCAGGTTATTTTTACATATGAGGAAACTGAGGCAAACAGGGTTGAGTGACTTGCCTAGAGTCACACAGCTTGTAAGTATCTGAGGCTAGATTTGACTCAGACTCTATCCATCTGCCACCTAGCTGCCATTCAAATCAATTGTGACTCTACCCAACCCATTCATGGGGAGGACAAGATCACATGTTAGATAGATTTAGATATATAGACAGAGAGGTAGATTGGAATGTAGGTAGGTAGATCGGTAGGACAGATACTTGATCAGATGTATGAGAATTAATTATGAACTTACTATGTGCCAGGCAGTGTGAAACACTGGGGATACAAAAACAAAAATAAATAATCCTTTCCTCAAGGAGCTTGAATTCTGATGGGAAAAGACAACAAATAAATGGCAGCTGGAAAGGAGGGAGGGAGATGATTTATATATGGTGTCCATGAGGCCTGCGGCCAGACAAGCTAAAGCTCACCTATCATCCTCAGGGTGAGTTTGGTTTGTATAAGTGTGGGGGTGGGAAGGGAGGAAGGCCAGAGAGGTGGAGACATGGGCTTCTGCAAATGAGGGTGATGCCCCAAGGATAGGAGCAGAGTATAGAGATGATGAGAAATTTACTGTTTTATTTAAACACTAATGGTTTGATATTAATTCTAGCTCTTTGCATAAAAACTTTCAGGCAGGGGAGAGGCAACATGGGAAGAGCACAAGAATTGGAATCTTATTGCCCAGAGTGCCAGCTAACTGTGGGATTTAGAACAAGACTCCCCATCTCTCAGCCTCACTTTCCTCAGATGTCAAAGTGGGATCATAAGAGCAGAGATTCAGAGCTGGAAGGGATCTTAGAAGACATCCAAGTAAACCTACTGTAAGATTAATGGAGAATTAGATCTTCCCCCCTCATCAATGGGACTCATGTGGAGCCCATTAAGGGTAGCTTGCTTGCTTGTAGGAAGACTTACACACCTTTTGTTAATAAGCACTGAGCCTATTAGCTGAAAGAGTATATATTGTGAGAGCTTAACTTTTGCTTTGGGGGCTTATTTATGAGAAAGATCTGATTTCTTGGTCGAGACTCTGAGTGGCCTTATGTTCAGAGCTCCCTGACTCCTCGGAGGTAAAGGCTCTCTCAATTCAGTGGCAGATGTAAAGTTTTGATTCAGGCAGTAGAACCCTGTCTGTTGGTCTTTATTTCCCTTCTCTGTATTTTTTCTATTTAATTAAAGAAGATTGTTGACCCCTGAAACAGCTGTCTTTGCTAGTAAAGTAGATAAAAGAACTTGCACTAGCAGCCATCCTGGGTGTGCCACTGTGGTTGCTGCTACACCTACTCACCTGCCAGAAGAGGGAGGAGAGAATAAGCATATATGTGCATATACGCACATATTTGCATATATATGCATATATACGTATATGTGTATACACACACACACACACACACACACACACATATATATATACATACATATATGTGTGTGTATGTGTGTGTGTGCCAGGCATTGTGCTAAGTGCTTTTTATAAATATTGTTTCATTTGACCCTCACAACTCTGTGAGGTTCTATTATCATCCCCATTTTACAGATGAGGAAACTGAGGCAAAAAGAAGTGATTTGTCCAGGGTCACACAACTATGAAGTGTCTGAAGCTTGACTTGAACTGGGGTCTTCTTGACTTCAGTGCCAGTGCCCTATCCACCATGGCACTAGTTGTCACAGATTAGGACACTGAGACTCAGAGAAGAATCATCCCAGAAGAATGCTCCAGAGAACTACCTGCCTCACAGAGATGGTAAATTAAATGTGATGATGAGTAGAACATTTTGTTTTCTTTTGTAAAGAGGGTTTTAAAAAAACATTACTATCATTGTTTAATTCTTATTATTATGTTGGGCAGGTTTACAAGACTCTAATGACAATGCTAACCCTGGAAAAGATCTGACCTATTAGCAATTAATAAACATACATATACATGTATACAGGAGACATTGTTCTAGGGTGCAGTTCTTCAGCATAAACTTATTTAAAAAGATGACATTCTGTTCCCCCTCTACCACCATTCTCCTCAAAAAACAGATGGAAAAATTATAGAATATGAAGGCTGGAATGAATCACATAAATCATTTAGTCCCAAACTCCTCATTTTCCAGATCAGCAAGCAAAGTTCCCAGTGAGGACTGTAACCACTGTACTACATATGCCAGCACCTCATTAGAAGAAAGGTCATTCATTGTGCTCAGGAGTCAACTGAGAGGAAGACAGAGTAGGAAATGAAAACACTTAACTGGGGTAGGGGTCTGGAGACCCAGGTTGTGGCCCCAGATTTGCTACTACTATTGAGTCTTAGTTTCCTTATCTCTAAGATTTGGGGATTATAAACAACGTGTATGACATGACTACCTTTCCCATCACCATGACTTTGAACTGGTTGTTCCTCTACTTAGGATGTTCTCATTCCTCAATTCCACATTTCAAAATCCCTGGTTTTCTTCCAGACATCAGATCAAGAAGGTCTTTCCTTCTGCATATATGTGACCTTGTCTGGTTCTACTCCCTTCCTTCCCAGCGGCTAGTACCTTCGCCTCCAAGGTTGGTCTATATATGTAATGAACATGTCTCCATCAGGAGGGCAATTTGGAACTATACCCGAAGGGCTATAAAACTATGCATACACTTTCATCTATCAATAATAGTACTAGGTCTATATTCCAAAGAGATTTAAAAAAAGTAAAAGGGCCTATTGGCCCAAAAATATTTATAGAAGTTCTTTCGGTGGTGGCAAAGAATTGGAAATTGAGAGGATGCCCATTAATTGAGGAATGGACGAACAAGTTGCGATGTATGATTGTGATGGAATGCTATTGTGCTATAAGAAACGATGAGCAAGATTATTTGAGAATAACCTAAAAACACTTATACAAACTGATGCAAACTGAAGTGAGCAGAACCAGGAAAACATTGTACATAGTAACAGCAATATTGTGTGATGATCAACTTTGAATGACAGCTATTCTCAACAATACAAGAGTCTAAGATAATGCCACATTTTTGGAGCATCTAGTTCACACAGTGGATGGAACACTGGGCTTGGAATAAGAAAGATCTGAGTTCAAATCTAGCCTCAGACACTTTAATAGCTGTGTGATCCTGGGCAAGTCACTTAACCCACATTTGCTTCAGTTCCTCATCTGTGAAATAGGGTGCATTGGTAACTAAGGTGGGATTTTCTTTTTGTTTTAGAATGCTAAATTAATTGTCTTTGAGCCTTACTAGGTGCAAAGCCCCAGGCGCAAACCCAAACCCCTATCTAATATGTGCTAAGCTTATGTGGACCTGAAGCCCTCAGGGCCCTAAGGGGAGTTGCTAAGACCAGAGCCAATAGTATGTACCTAAGTTCTGGTCGGTCAGATGACATCCAAAGACTGTATAAGAAGAAAGAACAGGGCCATTTGCTTGGGGCTCTCACTCACTGGAAGAATGTTGATGTGCAGACTCTGGGCAGCTGTAGTTAAGAGCCCTCCAGCTTGTGAACTCAGATTTTGATGCCTTCTTGGTAACTATGAATTGTATTTGGTCAGTTTATAACGTATGTTTGTAATTTGTTTGTATTTGCTCTGAAGTTCAGGGTGCTGGCTTTTCCCCCTGAACTAGGTGAATGATATTTGTATGTTGGATTGAAATAAAATTATTAACCCCTTAATGTTGCTTTCCTTAGTAAAGCAGATCAAAAGAACCTGTGCTGGCAGCATTCTTGTTGTGGGGCTTGTGTTGGTCTCTCACCCACACAGCAGCTGCTAGCCGAATTGTTGAAACAGGGGGACATGCGGGAGAATGAAATGCCGGACCACTACGGTATCTTTTCCAAGGTGGAACCATCTCTGGGGTCATAAAGAGTCAGATACAACTGAACAACTGAAAAACAAGATCATATTTATACCATGCCATTGTTAAATGGGTTGAAATTCTGTTGCCATAATTGAATTGGAGGAGAACAGGCTTTATACCGTTTGGGTAATACAATAATTTGGGTTTCCATGAAACAAAGTTCCATCTTTTTTTTAAACACCAATATTCTTCCCATGATGCTATTTAGTAGCAAGTCATAGAATACTATTGCCTAGAAGAACTGATGTTGGGGATGATTCAAAGAACGATAGAAAAAATAATGTGGCTGTAAGCAGGCTACGATTCATTACAAACAAGGGCTATGAGTCACAAGTTACATATAACATACCATGAGAGAAAGTTTTATGATTTAAAAAAAATACGATGTTCATATAATGAGATGGAGAGATACCCATTTTATAATGAATGGATTAGGTGCTCCATGGCTGACTTCAAGGTCAGCCTTAAAGAAAGTCCTGGCATGTTGAGTTTATTCCTGATGATGAATGTATGAGGGGAGATGGACAAAAATTTCCAAGGGTAGCAGGCATTGATGGGGTGTGATATGAATCTTTTGAGAGAAAGCCCACATCAGTGAAATAACAGATACCTTAGAGTATCATGCTGTTGACTCATGTTGAGATTGTAATCAATTAATGCCTCCATAACCCCAATCTGTTTTAGATAAATTGTTTATTAGCTATGCCTCCTTCATTTTTTAAAGTGAACCTAGAAACTTCAAGCTGTTGTACTTTTGACATAGAGGATGTCCAGCAGATCTCTCTCTGCCATTCTTATGATCTATTTCCTAAGTTAGGCCCTAGCAATACACAACCAAAAGGGAGTCTGCCTCAAAGAGCTGACATTTTTAAAATAGTGTTTTATTTTTCCCAATTACATGTAAAGACAATTTTAACATTCATTTTTTTTAAATTTTGAGTTCCAAATTCCTTTCTATCCAAACAAAGCAATTTGATACAAGTTATACATGTGATGTGACATTTCCTTCTCCAACTCATTTTATACTGATGAGGAAACTGAAGTAAATAGGGTTAAATGACTCGCCCAGGATCACACAGCTAGTAAGTACATGAGGCTACTTATCTGCCCTGATGTTGAAGTTGGATTAATTGTCCTTTGAGATCACTTTCAAGTCTGAGATGTGATTCTATAAACTAGAGTTTCACTTCTTAAAGGCTAATGTGGCAGTGGTTCGTAAAGTGAATCAGAGTTGGGAACAGACTGGAAGCAATGTGTATCTTTGACCTTCAGTCTCTGTATCTATCAAATGAGACAGTTGCACTATATGAATTCTAATATTTTGTGAATCTGCACCCAACATTACCGTTTCAATAAATTCTTCAAAATGTTTTCAGAATCAATTCTCAAAGCGTTAGGATACTTATGTAGAAGCTGGAGCTACCTGACTCAAATCCATCTCCACCCAAACCTTGACAGTGTGATGCTATAGCAATGTTATCACCGAATCATAGAAGTTCGGTGTTAGGAGGGTCCTCAGAGGCCAAATGATCAAATACCTGAAAAATCCGTAAATGAAAATGAATCCTCTCCACATTATCCCCACAAGTGGTCATCCAGTCTTTGCTTGAAGACTTCCTAGGAGAGAGATCCACCATCTCCTCTCAAGGTTGCCCATTCCACTTTGGCATGGAACGAATTGTCCACATAAAACACGATATGTATATTTTAATTGTGCCCCTTCCATACCATGATGCCTCCCATTACTAAAATATGTCCCTTTCACTAAACGATTCTCTAAATGACTTGCAGTTTCTCATCCTTGTGATCATTTAAAAGGTTCCACTTTCCAAGAGGATCCTTTCTTGGTTTTTTTTTTTGTTTGTTTGTTTTGGTTTGGTTTCGTTCTTTTTCCCCCAGGGAAAAAATATCTAGCCATGACCCTAAGTTATCATAATAGTTACAGACTGAATTTATACCATGCTTTAGGGTGTGCAAAGCAGTCTACAAATATTATCTTATTTTATCCTGGGAGGTAGGTGCTGTTATTATCCCATATTACAGATGAGGAAACTCAGGTAGATCTAGTTTAGATGACTTGCCCAGGGTCACAATGCTAGTAAGTGTTTGAGGCCAGATTTGAATTGAGATCTTCATGATCCCATCCCCACTTCAGCATTCTCTTCTTTGCAAAACTTAGCTATCCTGTCTTGAAAATAATCAGCTCTAACTATCCTCTGTCCAATAATTATAATAAAAGCTTTTGTTTATATAGTGCTTTACTGGGGCAAAGCACCATCCTCATCGATAGTCTTCTGAATAAGCCAGTATGTTTGTTATTATTCACTTATTACAAAAAAATGAAAATTGCAGTTGAGAGAAATTGAATGACTAGACCATGAAACTAGTGACAGGGAAGGCCCTTGAACTTAGTTCCACTGGGAATAATCAATCAGTAAGAATTTCTTTAAGCACTTTGTGTCAGGCAATGTAGGGATTAAAAAAGCAATAATACAAATATAGCCACTGTACCCACTGTACACACTAATAAGAGGAATAGTATGCAAATTAATAAATATATACAGAACTGAAAGGTTCAAGTTGGTGGGGTAGGAGGGGAGAATTGGAAAGGTTTCCTGTAACTGAATCCTGAATGAAGTCAATAATATCAAAAGGCAAAGGTGAAGAGTGAGAGCATTCCAGGCATGTAGGGCAGCTGTGCAAATACATGCAGATGAGGGATGGAATTTGAGGAAATATTTAGTTCAGGGTCTGGCATATAGCAGATGATTAATAAAAAACTTGTTGACTTTGATTTTGAATAGCAATCAGGAAGCTTTCCCTGGACTGGAAAGTGTGTGGAGGTAAGGTTGAGAAGACTAGACCAGGCTATAAATAGCCTTAAATGCCAGAGGACTTTATATTTGAACATTCACATATTGTCAAACCAGGTGTAATGTTCAAAAAAGATCTTTTGTACTAAATCAGAGTAGCTAAATTTGATTCATAATTTTTTTAAGTGGGGTTGGGGAGGAAATATTCCTCATTTAGGTCCATTTTGATTAAAAGCCAAATACTTCAAAGATGATTCCTTTATCTGAACCTCTCCATGTGGCATTTCCAATTAGCTAGGAAGAAGAATTATGAAGAATCATATCTATAACTCTCCAGAGCCTCTGTGAAGAGGTAAAAAGCATGATGGGAATTTCCTATTAATTTGGGTGTTTAAAAATGCTAATATAAACACATCTGCTTTTTTTCACTTTTTCACTGTAAAGCAGAAGCCATTTGATGGATGAAACAAAACCTAATTTTGTGTGTACAGCTGAACTAGTTTGTATCCAAGGACAATGTTCCCCCAAGTGAAAGTGTCATTCTATCTTAGTACCTTCTATGTTGATACAACAACTAGTATGTGTGTGTGTGTGTGTGTGTGTGTGTGTGTGTGAGTGTGAGTGAGTGTGAGAGAGGGAGGGAAGAAGGGAGAGGGGGAGAGGAGGAGGAGAAAGAGAGAGAGAGAGAGAGAGAGAGAGAGAGAGCGAGCGAGCTGTGACTTATTCAAGGTCACCCAACGAGTTACTGGAAGAGCCAGGGCTAGGACCAATATGTGACTCACAAGCTAGTATGCATCCCAGCAAACAAAGTGTCTTATTTTCTTCCACATTTGAACAGATGTTGGCCAGGGGTAGACGAACATAATTAATCAATCCAATAAACATTTATTAGGCACCTACTATGTGCCAGGTTGTAGTTGTAGTTTGTCCTTGTTCTCAAAGAAGACCATGACATCAAGCAGGTGATGACATGGCTTGCAATTGAATTTGAGTGAGTGAGGGCTATGCAAAGTCACCAGGCTCACTTTCTCCTCCGGAGCCATCTGGATCCAGTAGCTAGCTATTGATCAGGGCGACTGGAGATGGTCCAGGATATAGTGGGAGACCTTGGCCTTTTTAAACTAAGGTCTCTTCAAATTCTCACTTTGAGTGAGGCAATGCCCATTCAGTGAATAGGCCTCTTTAAGAAATGAGTCAAGGGATGGCCACTTTAATAATAAAAAAAAAGAATATAACAAACTGTGAGGGGAAGACCCTCAGGGTGGCACTGTGCTAAAGAGAAAATATTTTATACAGCCCAGCATCTTACTCAAGATGACCAGGAAAATAAGGATCTTCTTCCCTAAGATAATACCCATCTGGACCACAGTTACCTCTACACAAAGGGAGAAGAATACTGAGTTTGGAGCAAGAAGACATGAATTGGATCTCTGGCTGTCACACATACTACCTATCTGATGGTACTTTCTTTGAACTTTAGGGTCTTCATCTGTAAAAACAGGAAAAAAGAATCTTGCAGCACCAAATTCAGAGTTTTATTCTATAAATCACAATGCACTCTATATGTTCTTATGAGAAAGGCTCTGCTTCGAAAAATGGTAGCTGAAAAGCAGAAATTAGCATGAGCTCCCTCCGAGTCTCTCCAAAAACATATAAAAAATGGCTCTGAACCAATTCTAGAACTGCAGAACCCACAAAACAGCAGAGGGAAGCAGGGCTCCAGCCCAGGACAGCCTGGGTGGTCTCTGGGTGAGATCTATACTGCACAGAGCTGGGAGCAGAGCAGAGCGGAGCAGAGCCCAGAGTGAGCGGCACAGACCAACCAGACCAGGAGCCGGGCGGAGTGTGCCCTAGTGCCCTGAATCAGTGAGCTGCAGCAGTTACCAGACTTCTCAAACCACAAACACCAAAGACAACAGAGAAGGTGAGTGTGAAAAGCTGCGGGAGTGGAAGGAGTTCCCAGTTTGGCTACCACCCTGGGGGCAGTGGAGGTGGGGCAGCTACAGAAGTATAGCTGCAGTTGCTTCTGGCCTGAGGCCCACCTGGTGGGAGGAATTAAGTGGCAGATCAGAGCAGGAGTGCACAGTCTGCTGAAGATCTAAGCCCAGCCTGGGTTGGGGGTTCTTGGGGAAGGAGGAGTGCTGGTGTGGCAGAGCTGGCGCATCCCCCCAAGCATGGAACATAGAACTCTTTAGTCTACAGGCAGTCATATCCTGCTGAAAAACTCAAGGGTCAAGTTAGTTGGTTGGAAATATGGACAGGCAGCAAAAATGCACCCAGATTCAGTCTCAGACTCTGGAATCCTTCTTTGGAGACAAAGAAGACCAAAACATACAGCCAGAAGAAATCAACAAAGTCATAGAGCCTACAACAAAAGCCTCCCAGAAAAACATGAACTGGTCTCAGGCCATGGAAGAGCTCAAAAAGGATTTTGAAAAGCAAGTTAGAGAAGTAGAGGAAAAATTGGGAAGAGAAATGAGAATGATGTGAGAAAATCATGAAAAACAAGTCAATGACTTGCTAAAGGAGACCAAAAAAAATGCTGAAAAACACACTGAAGAAAACAACATCTTAAAAAATAGACTAACTCAAATGGCAAAAGAGTTCCAAAAAGCCAATGAGGAGAAGAATGCCTTGAAAGGCAGAATTAGCTAAATAAAAAGGAGGTCCAAAAGACCACTGAAGAAAAAACTACCTTAAAATGTAGACTGGAGCAAGTGGAAGCTAGTGACTTTATGAGAAATCAAGATATTCTAAAACAGAACCAAAGGAATGAAAAAGTGGAAGACAATGTAAAATATCTCATTGGAAAAACCACTGACCTGGAAAATAGATCCAGGAGAGATAATTTAAAAATTATTGCACTACCTGAAAGCCATGATCAAAAAAGACCCTAGATATCATCTTTCAAGAAAGTATCAAGGAGAACTGCCCTGATATTCTAGAGCCACAGGGCAAAATAGAAATTGAAAGAATGCATCAATCTCCTTGTCTAATAGATCCAAAAAAGAAATCTCCTAGGAATATTGTCGCCAAATTCCAGAGCTCCCAGATCAAGAAGAAAATACTGCAAGCAGCCAGAAAGAAACAATTTGAGTATTGTGGAAACACAATCAGAATAACCCAACATCTGGCAGCTTCTACATTAAGAGATCGAACGGCTTGGAATACGATATTCTGGAGGTCAGTGGAGCTAGGATTAAAACCAAGAATCACCTACCCAGCAAAACTGAGTATCATGCTCCAAGGCAAAATATGGATTTTCAATAAAATAGAGGACTTTCAAGCTTTCTCAGTGAAAAGACCAGAGCTGAATAGAAAATTTGACTTTCAAACACAAGAATCCAGAGAAGCATGAAAAGGTAATCAAGAAAAAGAAATTGCAAGGGACTTACTAAAGTTGAACTGTTTTGTTTATATTCCTACATGGAAAGATGATGTGTATGATTCATGAGACCTCAGTATTAGGGTAGCTGAAGGGAATATTCATATATGTATATATGTTTATGTGTATATATATATATATGTATATGTGAGTATGTATGTATGTATATGTATGTGTGTGTGTGTATATATATATATATATATGTGTATATATATATGTGTATATATATATATATATATATATAGAGAGAGAGAGAGAGAGAGAGAGAGAGAGAGAGAGAGAGAGAGAGAGAGAGAGAGAGAGGGCACAGGATGAGGTAAGGACGAAGGGAAGATATCTAAAAGAAATAAAATAAAATTAAAAGATGAGAGAGGAATATATTGAGAGAGGGAGATAGGGAAAGATAGAATGGGCTAAATTATCTCACATGAAAGTCGAAAGAAAAAGCAGTTCTGTAGGAAGGGAAGAGAGGTCAGGTGAGGGGGAATGAGTGAATCTTGCTCTCATTAGATTTGACCTGAGGAGGGAATACCATACATACTCAATTGGGTAACTTACCCCACAGGAAAAAAGGAGGAAGAAGAGGATAAAAAAGGGGGGGATGATAGAAGGGAGGGCAGATGGGGGTGGAGGTAATCAAAAACAAACACTTTTGAAAGGGGACAGGGTCAAGGGAGAAAATTCAATAAAGGGGGATAGGTTAGGAAGGAGCAAAGTATAGTGAGTCTTTCCCAACATGAGTATTGTGGAAGGTTTATACATAATGATACACATGTGGCCTATGTTGAATTGCTTGACTTCTTAGGGAGGGTGGGTGGGAAGGGAAGAGGGGAGAGAATTTGGAACTCAAAGTTTTAAAAACAGATGTTCAAAAACAAAAAAAAAAGTTTTTGCATGTAACTAGAAAATAAGATACACAGGCAATGGGGCATAGAAATTTATCTTGCCCTACAAGAAAGAAAGGGAAAGGGGGATGGGAGGGGAGTGGGGTGACAGAAGGGAACAGGGCAACCAGAATATATGCCATCTTGGAGTCGGGGGGAGGGTATAAATGGGGAGAAAATTTGTAATTCAAACTCTCGTGAAAATCAATGATGAAAACTAAATATATTAAATAAAAAAAGAAAAAAAAAAGAAAGGCTCTGCTTCTCTCCCTCCATTTCCTATCATGGTTATTTGTGTGTGCATTGTATTCTTCTACTCAGCAGAGCTACATTTCAGTCATCCTTCCATTGTCCCCAGGCCTTAGCACAGATGCTCTCTGCACACTGCAGGCTCACAGAACAGCTACACTGAGCATCAGAGAAGAACTCCGACATCTCCTGATCCGACCCAGTCATCAAAAAGAAGAGATTGTCCAAACTTCTGCCGAACTGAATTTAAGGTTTAGAAATCACTTAGCTTTTAATGGCCGTGTAAGTCAGGAAGTGCATAGGTGATTATCTGGATTGTACAGACTAGGAAACTGAGGTTAAGCGGCTTGCCCCACAGGGGTCACACAGCTACTAAGTGGTTCTAGGAAGAGACAGAATTCAAACCCAAGGCTCCACCATCTAAGTCTGGGATTATTGTTTCTCACTACCCCAGAGTGGTTGTTGGTGGTAGTGGTGATTATTTAGGCTCCCCATCATATCTGGGGCCAGCAGTGATGCAGAGGTATGAGAAATTATATAGGAGTCAGAAAAACAATGCTAACTGTGACAGTGATGATGATAAAGACGAAATGGATAATAACAGTATTTTATAAATGTATTTCAAAGCCATTTTCCAATATTACCACTTTGAAACCTCTCAGCAACCCTGTGAGGGAAGTAATGAAGCACCATCATTCTCATTTTTTCAGAGGAGGAACCTGAGGATTCTAGGGGTAGTGGAAGAACCTTAGACACCTGACTTCAACTCTGGAGTTCCTTCCACTACATCCTACCTTCCCTATCTACTTTATATGGATAGAATCAGGGCAGTCTCCGAAAAGCACCTACCCCCTCCTTCTGGCTTTGGGTCAGCCAAGGTACAACCCTACCTCTCCTCCCCATCCTGACCTCCCACCTCCCTCATGGCCGCATGCGTATCTGCTGAGGTTTCCGCCCCCACCTTAGCAGGCAACCCTACCCCTGTCTCTTTTCAGTTATTACTGAGCTCCACAGCAAATGTTTCACCTGCCTGTTACCCCTTCGTGCAAACAAGCCTATTTGGTGTTTAGGTAGTCTTAATGGTCCAGGGCGGTGGAGAAGAAAGGAATTAGATTACATTCATTTTAAAATAAATGTGTCTTTCTCACCCCTCAGAACCCAAGCCACCTCCACTCCACCCTGGTCCCCCATCCTTCCAAATGACTAAATGTTTCCACTTAATGGAGATGGAAATTACCTCTAACAACATTATGGAAACTAATGACTGCAATTTTTCTACATTGCCCAGTGATTCTCTGTGTTACCTTTTCTTGCTCCAATGAGCAGTAACTGGCACATGCTTGTTTGGTATTAAAAGGTTTACGGCAGGTAGCCTTAACAGGCAAATGCTTTCTGTTTGAACACTGGAGCAAAGCCTCTGTTTTCCTATGGAAAGCTATTTTTATAATCCTTAAGTAGTAGGAGGCAGTACACTCTACTAGATAGCATTGTCCTGGCTCAAGAACACAGGCTGGGAGAAGCACGATTGACTTTTCTTCCCTGACCTGACAGAGGCTCAAAAGACTGAGTCCCTAGTGGGGGCTTATGGAGAGAAAGGCAAAGGGATGAGGACAGGTTTGGCTTGATGATTGTTCTTTCAAATACAGGAAGTAGAAAATCCACAGTGGTGCAGAGAATGTCTGTGGAGGAGGCTCTGAGGGAAGCATAATTTCCACTGACAAAATTTTCAGACACATTAAGTTCCAGGGCTCAGCCCCTAAACACCATTCAGAAAGCATCTCAACTAGCAAACTATGTAAAACTGAATTATAAAACCAATTCCTTAACATACTGTAGAGATACTGGGAAAGACATTTCTCCACTCTGGGACTCAATTTCTTCCTCTATAAAATTAAGGGGTAGAATAAGATCAAGTCTTCTTAACCTAAGATCCAGATAGATAGATATATAAATAGACAGACAGACAGATATATAGATAATATATATATAATACACACATTTGTATACATATATTTTTGATACCTGCATTTCAATGAAATTGGTTTCCTTTGTAATTCTATGCATTTTATTTTATGCATTTTAAAATATTATTCTGAGATGGAGCCCATAGACTTCACCAGATTGCCAAAAAGGTCCTTGACATGCACAAAAAGTTAAGAAGCCTAGAACAGATGACCTTTGAGGTTACTTCTAATACTAATTCTATAATAATATTTTAACTGATTGAATTCCAATGTAAAAGAACCCTCAATTAGGGATTTTGGATATTATCTAATTTAGCACCTTGAAAATTCAAATCATTCCCCCAAGTCTCTCCTGCTTTTCACAGATGGGAAATAAAGCAGGGCTTTATTGGATAAGTCATTTAACATCTCAGCCTCAGTTTCCTCATCTGTAAAGTGAGGATAATTTTAACACCTACCCCACAGGGCTGTGTTTAGGGATCAAATAAGGTAACATGTGAATAATACTTTGCAAATATGTGATAATTATGAAATTTTTATCATTTGATATTAGTTATCACGATAAACTTTCAATATGGAGGCACTTAACGCTAAGCGGTCCTAATGGCCCTGAAAGCATATAGACAAAAACAGCTTGTATTTTTCCAATGTTAACTCTTTTTGATTGAACCTTTACCCTGCTGCAGGTACCTTGAGTCATTTTCTTGCAGCTTTAGTTAGACATTAGACCATCCACTCAGTTTATGATTCCAATAAAGAAATTCCTCCTACCTGATCTTCACTTGAGCCAATACCTGGCATCAATTACCTATTCTCAACCAAGTCTATTGTTAGGGTACATATCTTGCCACCTGGACACCAACTGTAAGCATGATCCCACCCCAACACATCTCCCTCACCCTCAGGCTGGAGTGAGTTCCTTTTACATAGGGACAAACCACTATTTATATAGCCATACTGTATGTATATGTTTTTATGTTGCCCACTTTCTGTTATCACATCATAATAAAGCTCATGATTGTATCATCTTCCTGAGCACAAATTTTCTAAAAATTCTCAAACCCAGGTATTTGCTTTAACCCCAGCCATGAAACCAAATAAAGTAAAACCTTAAAACATTCTATAAATGTTAGCTATTAATATTATTTATTTATTATTACCAGTGCCTTAGAATGGAGGTGACATACTGAGCTAGAGGCAAATGCATACACTCCCACATAAAACCTAAAGGCTGGAGGGACCACTGAACACTACAGAGGCAAGGTGTCAATCGTAAATCAACAGTTATTTAAAACCTACCATGTGTCAGGAACTGTGCTAAGCATAGGGGAAATAAAGATAGAAAGGAGACATTTTTCAGAGTTCCCACATCAGATCCTTTCCCTTATCCACACACATGGAACATGCTACAATAGCTTCTTAGTGAGGCTGGGAAGTGACCTATTAGCATTGTCTATACCAGGCAATCCAAAATAGCACTCAGAGACTAGCAGTCTCTGGGCTTTGATGTGAGGCCAAAAGTCAATATATAGGCATGACCAAAGCTGGATCCTATAATAGGTGATGTGTATACTAATCTGGGGTCCCTTTTTCCCTGCAAAGATGCTAAAACTTGTCACCTATGAAAAGTCTAACGGAGTAACTGACAATACACATCAGTAATGTATTCAGGTTTAATAAGATATTTGGACCAATCTTCATCAGAACTGGCTGAGAGTAGTAAGTATATCAAAGATCTCTCAGTCAGCAAGCATTTAAGTGCCTACTATGTGCTCAAGAATATTCCATACATAGATATGAACATATGGATTATGGATGCAAAGCCTGAATTATATAAAGGAGATAACATACACACTAAAAGTATAATTAAAATACAATATATGTGATGAATGACTGATTTGTTTAAAAACACTGTCAGGCACTTACTGTGTGCCAAGCATTATGCCAAGTGCTGGGGATCAAAATACACAAGCAAAGGCAAAGTAAATACAAGGTTATTTGTGGGGGGCAGAAGATGGGATGATACTAGTAGAAAGAGAGATCTGGAAAGGCTTCCCCGTATGAGGTGTCACATGAGCAAAGTTATGAAAGAAACAAAGAATTTTAGAGGAAAAGGTTAAGCAAAGAGGCAGGATATGAAGTACCTCTAGCAACAGTGAACCATCTGAGGACCAAAGCAATGACATACAACAGAGGGGGCACTTTATGCAGGTCGCTTTGTTTCCTCAGTCATGACTTTAACCTTTTCTTCCCTCAGTTATTTTATCTTTTACCTGACACAATGTGTTATTTTGAGCCCTAGGTTTGAAACCTATCTCTGGCATTTTCTAGCTGTGTGAGTAAGGTAAAGTTAGTTAAACACTCTGAGTCTCAAACAACAATGAGGGAGTTCTAATACAAACAAAATCACATGTTTTTTATGAATGGACAGAGAGCCTGCCTTGGATTCAAGAAGATTTATGTTCATGTCTTATCTTGATACATACTGGTTATGTGACAACATGCAAATCACACAACTTCTTAGTGTCCTAGACAACTTTCTATGACTATAAATTGCAGAGAATATGCAGAAATGCACGTGGAGGAATCACACCTAAGAGTTCCCTCTACCAATGTAATCACAGCCCCAGTCCCTATCCCTAATAACAGTATATGACCTAAATTACAGAGCTATTATTAGGATGTTCATGTACTGAAATGGGACAGTGAATTCATTGATTTGGAAACTACCTCCAACAAAATTCTGGCAGGATGGACAGGCATGGATAGTTGGTCAGTTCCATAGTTATAAGGACAGCAATTTTTAGAATTTAATTTGCTTTTAGAGATGTAACCAACATTTATAAAGCACTTACTAAGCACCAGGCACTGTCCTAAGTGCTGAAGCTAAAAGATTTCTTCTAAAGGCAGGATATGAGGTGAGCCTGAGGGAAGCCAAGAAAGCCAGGAGGCAGACATAAAATGGAGTATTCAAGGTGTGAAGGACAGCCAGTGAAAATGTCTGGAGCTGAGAGATGGAGTGCTTTGTGCTAGGAATATCAAGAAGGCTGGTGTCACTGAATTTATGAATATTAGAATTTTAGATTTCTATTTAGAATATTACATTTGGAATCAGGGGACCTAAGTTTGAGTCATCGATGTGATGACACTCCCTTTCTGTTCTTAAGTGAATCACAACCACACTGGCCCTCAGTTTCCTCATCTTAAAATGAGAGATTTGGACTAAATGATCTGTGAGTTCATTACAGTTCAAGATTTATGATCCTACAGGGTGACATCTGGCAAAGTACTGTGGTGTAGGGGGAAGATACGGGAACTGGCTTCAGAAAACCTGGGTTCTAATTTCACCACAGCCACTAACTCTCTGTGTAGCCTTGTCTAAGTCATATTTCCACTTTGAGCTTTATCCTCATCTGCAAAAAATGGGGTTGAAATCTATCCTCTTTAAGGTCCATCCCAAAGCCAAAATTCTCTGATTTTAAAAGGTTTCACAGCATATTAGATACAGAGCTAGACATGGGATCATGAAGACTTGGGTTCAAATCCTGCTTTAGATACTTAGCAGCTGCATGACCCTGGACAAGTCACCGAACCTATATATGGGTATCAGTTTTCTCATGTGCAAAATAATGAGGACAACACCTCACAGGTTTACTGATCAAGTGTAACGCTCTCTGCAAACTTTAAAAAGGAACATAGAAGTGACATATCTTCACTATCATCATCGAAAGACTTTTACTGAGTGGAGTATGGTTGGGATCAAGTCACCTAAATCCCTGAGAGTGATCTGATTGCCCTGAAAGAAACAATGATTACAAAAGGATCCAGAGCAGTGATATTTAGCCATGTCTGTGCAGGTAAATAAAAGAGGAACATTGATCAGATTTTCAAGTAATTTAATCAGCATAAATACATAACTTGAGGAAATTTACTTAGAAGATGGATTTAACTTATTTTTAACAAGTCAACTCATTGTTGTCTTGCTTCCTTGTGTAACTGAATCAACCTATCATATAATGAATAGATTCAGTTTAATTGAACACAGTTCAACAATCAGCAACTACATTCTCAGTTTTATTTCTCCATTCTGTTCATTAGGTTTATGAGATGATAATACATTACATTTGCCATAATTACATATTATGCATAAATACATTATTTTATGCTGTAACACAGAACTATAAGAAGCCATTCTAGTGCCGAGGGAAAGTGAGGGGAGGGAACAGGGCAGACTGTTGTAGGCTAGGCTGTAAATTGGGTAGAGTGCTAGCTATGGCTGAAGTCAAGAATACCTGAGTTCAAATCTTGCCTCAGACGCTTATTAATGTTGTATCTCTGTATACGGGACTTAACCTCTTCCAGCCTCCATTTCCCCATTTGAAAAATGAAGGAGCTAAAACTAATAGCTTCCAATGACCTTTCTGGCTCTGAGTCTAATAATTCTAATGCTACTTGGGTCCAGAAAGGCCTCAAGATCTCCCCTCTGGCATGTGTCATCCTTGAATTTCACTGTATTATTTGTGGGCTTCATTATGAGCTACTCTCAGCTAAATGTAGTCACACCACAAACCTGGAATTTTCACTGGCTGTTGCCCTATGCCCATAATGCTCTCCTTCTTCATCTCCGCCACCTGGCTTCCTTAGATTCCCTTAACTTCCAGCTAAGATCCCATGTTTTACAGGAAATCTTTCCTGATCTCCCTTAATTTAATTGCCCTCCATCTACTGATTATTCCCTACTTATCCTGTATATAACTCATTATTACATAGCCATTTACATGTGTCTCCCCAGTTATTCCCTACTTATCCTGTATATAATTCATCATTATATAGTTATTTACACGTATCTCCCCAATTAGACAGTGAGTTGCTTGAGAGCTGGGAAGGTCTTTAACCTCCCTTTGTATCAACACACCTACTTAGTACATAGTAAGTGTTTAATACATGTTTATTGACTTATTGACTGACCAGGGAGTAGAATTCTGTCTCTCAGTAGGCCTGTCCTATGCCTTCACATAATCCTCCTCAAAAAAAACCATTAAATGTGTCTGGGACCAGAGGAGGTAATGAGAAAAGGACATGGAGTGGGGAAATATGCCAAAATGGAGTAAGAATCTATAGCAGATGCAGCAGGGGGACTGGAGAACCAAAGGAAAAGGTAGGAGGGAGAGGGGAAAGGCCATGGTTTTGACATCAGGTTTGAGGTCCATGACCCAGAAGAGGCAGCAAGTCCATGAATATGGGAGGTCAAGGCATGCTGCCAGAAAGGAGAGGAGTCCAGAAATACACTTCTCTATGTATTTGTATGCTGGATAAAACCCCACTTCATTTATCATACTTATGACTCTGCGATCTATACAATCCTCTCAAAAATCCTATGAACTCTGCCCTATTATCCCCATTTTAAGGGTAAGGAATGTATTTGTATATGTGTATTATATATATATATACATATATATATATATATATATATATATATATATATATATATATATATATACGTATATATATCACAGAGTTATTGTGAGGCTGAGTGAGAGAATACATGTAAAGCATTTTTAAATCTTCAAAATAATATATAAATGCCTGTTACTAATATTAATCATTAGTCTATTTTATTAATTTGTTTACTATCTTCTCCCTTTCAGAAAGAGATAGAACTAGTTTATTAATATTCTCTAAAAATTCAATGCTTTACGTACTCTTGCCCAGGCAAGCAGAAATATTTTTTTGTTTTTTTTTTTTTTGAGTTGAATAAAAGTGTTGGGATGTAAGGTCATCCTCTATAAGAGCAGTGATAGTATTTGGTACAACTCCAGTAGCAGACTGGATGATGGGGATGATAGGTCCCCACCCTGTCCTGTTCCTGTCTTATTTTGATCTCCTCTCCTAGGTTTCAATTTTGAAAGCTTATCATTCCAAATCATTTGGAGGTTATGAGTATTGAAATTGTTGTCATTTTTAATGTATAAATTACTATAACTATCTTACATTACTGCTGTTATTATTTTTATGAAGTTATAACTTTGGGAGGGACAGAAACTTATGGACCCATCTCTTAAGGCATTGAGGGTTTGAAGTCTTTATTGGTAAAAGAAGTATCCAGACTAAATATTTTGAAATATCACAGAAGAATAGATGAATATTCAGGAAAAAAGATTACTAGGAATACCACAAGTAGAAATTAAAGTAAAACCATCTCCATATATTTTTCCTTTTTTGTAGCTATTCCTTTAGGGTGTGAGTAAGCTACCGTACTACCTTTGGTGGAAGAAAGCATCACTTGGAAAATCCAACCTATAAACAGCATTTACTACCACTTGCCTTTTCTTTTTTCAGTCCTTTGCCCTGGTATAGTTGGAAAAATTAAAACAGATCAGTTTCAATATGCTTATCCATAATTCAAAACTGATCCTTTGCTAAAGATCATGTTCAAGGCTTGGTTCACTTTGGAACCTTTGTGATTCTAACTCATGTACCTAGATGGCATAAGACTCATATTTTTGATGATGTATTGAAATTCTTCCTTTTTTGAAAGACCCTGCAATTGGCCTACCATAACGATGGTCTTCCCCTCCAGATCTGGGTCATTCATTCCTGGATGCACCCAGTGACCTCATTTTCTTTCCATGTCCAGACTTACCTGTCTGCCCACCAATCTTGACACTCAACCTGTGGGGAATTCTTGAGGGGACCTTCAAGGTAACTCGGACTTGGTAATGCCTATGGACAAAGGAAAAAAGAGTCTGCTGTCATAGGATACTGACTTGTGTTCCTCATCATGAAGGGATGGGGACAAAATCTTGCCTCCCTTGGATCCCATTTAGCACTGGCATTAATAATCAAAATATAGTTAATGAGATATCTTATTAAATATGAGAGACATAATAGTAAAAGACGTCCATCATTATCACCATCCCTTCCAAATCACTCTTTCCCTCTGCTGGCTCCTTCCACCAGCTAGATAACAGTTTCATTTGATCCATCCCATCCTCTCCAGTTATCATTTTCTAATGATCACACCATTCCTGATAAAATTCTTAAAAGAATCCACTCAATTGATCCCTCCAATTCTTCATTCCCAACTCAATCCACAGGGCCCCATTCTCTGGCTTCCTTCTGCCTCCTTAATGAAAATATTCTCTTTGAGGTCACCAGTGGCCTCGTATTTGCAAAATTTGTTGGCTTTTTTTCAACCCTTATCCTTGACCAATCTGCATCCTCTGACTCTGTGGATCAGCCTCTCCTTCTTGACATATTTTTTCCCTCAGTTTCTATGACATTACTTTCTCCTGGCTCTCCTCCTATCTGTCTCAATTTGTAATCTCCTTTGCTGGACTATCTTTATTCCCATTCTAAACTTATTTTTAGGTATTCCTCAAGGCCCCTTTTCCTGCTCTGTTTTCTTCTCTCTCTTCCTTATTGATCTCATTTACTCCCATGATGGTCTTATCCAGGGGGGGGTGCTAGAGCTATCATTTATAGGCTGAGGACATCATGAACATTTCAGCGTGGGCAAATATGCCACAGAAATTGGCAAGAGCTACCAATCACGTCTTGAGTTATTGTTTTGTTGATTGTCTAGACATAAGAAACTGATGAAAGAAATGGTAATAATGCAGATTAAACTTAAAAGTGTGTCTTACACACATTTTTTCCCTTCAGACTTGGTTATTATATGTTTGTCAGCATAATCTCTTTTCTTATCCACTCACTTGACTTCAATTATACCCTTTATGCGAACAGAATAAATCTATATATTGAACCATGAATTTAAGTTACATATTTTCAACTGCCTGCTGGATATATCCATATTATTGTCCCACTGGTCTTTCAAATTCAATTGAATTCATTATTTCTTTTAAAAACCTTCCCCATTTCTGTTGACAGCATCCATTTCTATTGAGCTTGGTCATTCAAGCTCAAAACCTTCAAGCCACCACATTTATTTATTCTTTACTGCAAAGCTTTTGACTCAGTTCCACGCCCATGGCTTGTTAATGTGTTAAAATATGCTGAAAATACTATTGTTTAGCTCTAGTCATTCATTCCAGTCATCTTCCACCTTGACTCTGCTGCTATACCCTGGGCCTCCAGGAACCACTATCTGGAAGATCTCTGGAACTTCTGTCCAGGTTAGCCTTATGGGTGATACCTTATTATATCCAGTTTTCCTCAGATCCACTTATGCTTTGTCATTCTAGCTTCCTTCTGATCTGACAATGCTGCTGCTGCTGCTGCTGCTGTACTTTCCAAATGGACCTCAAAGAAACTATGACAAGGTAAAAATTTGGAACTAGAACCAGGTCATCCTAATTGGTGAGATATCACTATAATTATCTGGCCACAAACTTCACCATCTTCTTTTACCCTATCCATTTTCTGGCTTGGTACTTGTACAGAAATCTTTCTAACATACCTCTAAACTCTAACCAAGAGATTCAGAACTCTGGACTTGGGGCAAGGATGTCCTAACTGGTGAGACTTCACTTTATCTAGCCAGCCCCAAATTCTTTCACGCTCTTTCTCCTTTAGTTATCCTTTGGTCTTCTGCTACATATATATTCCACTTCCTACCCACCTTTGTTCTGGGAACTATACTCATATTAACAATTAACATATTAATCAAGTATTGCTTCCAGAAAGGTCACGTAAATTTATTGCCCTCTTGTGCCACTCATGACCCCTTTGACTTCCCAAATTAAAACATCCTTCTCTGGACCCTACTCTTTTTTATATATTGTCTCCCCCTATAGAATACAAGCTCCTTAAGGGAAAGAATTATCTGCTTGTGCACTATACCTCTTGACATTGCAGAGTATATATAGTAAGCAATTAATAAATCCTTTTTAACTGCCTTACTTTATTTAGGAGAGAATTGTGCATTTAAAGCTAGGAAGAACCATAATGGGTATTCCTAAGAAATGTTATTAAAATCAATTATCCTTGATATCCTTATGCTGGTAGCCTGTCAAAGAGACCATTTTTCCATATGGATATCACATACTCAACTCTTCTCACTGTACTCAAATATGCTTTATGTGTTTACACTAATTGAACAAGATGAGTGTGGAACTGAGTCAAACACTTTGGAATCATTAATAAAGGTAGTGAAAATATCATGGCATTTTCAGGCAGCTTTGTAAATCCCTTCTGAATCAATAATCAGTGCATCTTTACAATGTTGATATTATTTATCACTTTCATTTTGCTCCTCAACAATAAGTATTATCTTTTCCATAATGATTTATAGATCTCTTGGTGATAGAATCTGTGAATGTTCTGCATAAAATGCAGAAGCATGAAACTGGAAAATACATTGTTATTCCTGTAATTCTCACCTTTTGATAGTGTAGTAGTATGCAAATAAACTGGAACAAATATGGTAACACAGGTAGATAGATAGATTTCTACAATATACTTTTTAAAGTTTAACATATCTTTTTTTGGCTGAACCTACTTATTTTATCTGATTTGTCAATGAGTACACAAGATTTTGCTAACTATACTCTAGATCTTCATTATGAAACTGCATCTTTATGACTGGATATCAAGCATACTTTTGAAAAATAGCCTATTTTTCCAAGGGTTAAAATCAGGTGAGTTCCCAGGCCACTAGAGCCTGTTGATCTCCATCTCTTGGACACAATGTATGACACAAATAACATGAAATAAGGTGTGTGCACAAGACTACTTTTCGCTGTTCCATTTCCATTTCTCTAGTTCTGTAATTCAGGAACAAGGAGTCCACTAATACATTTCTTTCAAAGTTCAGGATTTCCACAATGGGTATAAGTCTATCATATCCAATGGAATTAATATTAAAACTAAAACATGTTTAGGGGTGAACACTTTACTGTCTGTCAAAGATGCTCACATCTTATAGACTCACATGGGATTCTTTTGACAATGGTTTTGGTATAGAATTGGTATAAAGATTGAGTTTCAGGAAGCAAAAGTTATCTTTTGTCCAAGCTTCAGGACCCTGGTCTCTCTGTTGTCTTGCCTGTAACGAGCATTATTTTTTCCTTTAAAATCATAGTTAGCAATTAGTTTTTTTTTCTTTGCTTATTTGTCTATTTGCTTCAAATTGATCTTCTGGATGTTCTTCCAGTGTTACACCACACTTTAGAAGAATCACGATCAATCCCACCAACTCTCGGTTCTTTATTGAGGCCTTTACTGATTTTGTGAAGATTGAGTGGTTTTTACAGCAATAATTTGTCACTTCTTGATTTAAAAAAATTAACCCTAATTTTGTTTGCATTTTGGTAAGAGTAATCCTGTTTCATTGTGGGCTTAAATATTTTTGAAACACTTGACTTTCCCACACAAACAGCTCCAACAATTATTAAACAGTACTCATTATGGACTACAACCTTTGCACATTTGAGGGGAGTAAAAGCCATAACTAAAAATCACAGAATTCCAAATCTAACAATTCTACTCCATTTATCCCTAATTTTAATAATTTTCCACTCCTCAAACTCACTTTTGACCTACTTTGTTAATGCAAACCCCTCCTCCTTATTCTTCTCATAGCCTTCTCTTTTCTGCTGCTTCTTTTCTGATGATAATATTCTATGGAAACTAAAAATAGGTTTCCTTTCCATCCATCTGTCTATCTACCTACCTACCTAGGAAGCTAAAAAGAAACATGCAGAATATATATATATATATATATATATATATATATATACATATATATATATACACACACACACACATATATATACACATACATACATGTATATATCAAAATATATGGGTATAGAACATTTGTGTAAATACATATGTGCATAGTTTTGTATACACATATATGTATATTCATGTTTACATATATGTACAAATTATGGGTATGTGATTTATAGAAATATATGTGCATAAGTACATATACACATGATTTATATGTATGTATAAATGATGTATATATATTTTTCTGTATATTTTTATGTCTATTAATCCTTTCTTCATGTTTCCTATTGGTTTCTTTAATAGGAGAAGATGATTTTCAAGATTTTTACTTTTCATTCCTTGAGAGCAAGGATTATTTTTTGGTTTTATTTGTATTCCCAGGACTTAGCACAGCACCTGACACAGAGTAGACACTGAATAAATGTTTATAGGTTGACTGACCAATGTACCAGTTAGACACTGATATAATCTTCCTATCTTTTTTCACAGGTCTTCAATAGTTTTCTCAAGACTCTCCTATCTTAAGGATCTCATGTTTGAGTACTGAAATAAATGTGTGTCTGTTTATAGATCCAAAAGTTTGACATCTCTACTGTAGACAATTCTCTAAGCCTATAAGTTACAGAGAAAATGATGACCTGAATTAGTTGAGGACATTCCCTCACCCAGGAATTCCCTACAGCAATGACATCACAATCCCAGTCTCAATCTCTCTTTCACTTTTGGTAGCAGTTTTGGAAGCCATATTAAGTATAGGTAATCAATTCTTCCAAATTCATTAGCTTTCTACTCTCAGATAAGTAATTACTCAATTTCTACTCTCATTTCTTCTCATCTTTGTATGGAAATAAATATATTTCTGATTGTCCTAAAATAATCTGCAGAATTATTATATAACTTGGCACTGAGGATATAATTGACAAAAACAGTAGTACGGTGTCCTTGCCTATAACTAGTAAAATCTATTTCCATTGTAATTATAACGTACTCCTGGTGCATAATAAAATCATGTATATATTCAGTTGATTTCATGGATACTTATGTTTTATCTGTTTCAGTGGTTAGCATCAAAGCATTGCCAGTAGGTATTGGTATTTCAGATTTGTACCTATGTATTTTGCATTCCTGTGGCATCAAAACATTTGTTCTGCTACTTTCTGTGGCAGGTTGATCCACATTTCTTGGTGGACCCGAGAAACTCTATGCTCCCATCTATTTCTTAGATTTACAGGTATATATGACACTGGGGAGGGTGCGAATCCAATCACTGTTATCACCAGAGTCCAATTAGCCAGAACTTCAGGATTCCTAACAATACTATGTCAATCTCATAGCACACAGAAGCCCAGTTGTATTATCATATTGGCTGGCATTCTCTTACTTTGTCATTGCTATTTCTAATTATGACAGGGATAATTGGTTGGGCTTTTAGTGCATTGTTTTTATCATTGTGATCATTGTCATTATTAATTAGTCTGCCGAAATATTTCATACAGTTTAGTTTTTTTTCCTAAAGTATTTTAATCTGCTTTTGTCACTCTCCTGCCTCCAAACTTTCAGTGGCTGCCTATTGACTGGATGATAAGATAGAAATTCCTAAAGCCTGACATTTAACACCCTCCACAATTAGGCTCAAAACAATTAGGCACACATCATCTGCATCTTTTATGCACTACATGAGAGTCAAACAAGACTATGGAGGATTCTTGGATTAAATGTTGTACTCTTCTGTCTGCATACATTTGCATAAGTCATTTCTCATGTCTGGGATAAAAAATTCCTCCTCATTCCTGTAAATAAATCTGAGTCTTCTTCCAAAGCTAAACTCATGGACTACCTATTTGTCAAAGCTTTCCTATATCTTCTCCCTGGCCCCAAGCTAAACATGATCTCCCATTCTTCAAATGAGAAAATATTTATTGAGAAGTCATCACAAGGCCTGCTACACAGTAGGTTCTTAATAGTTACTTGTTCCCTTCCCTTCTTCCATTTTATAAACATTTATTAAGTGTTTATTATGTACCAGGTACTGTGATAAGTACTGGATATTCAAATGCAGACATTAATCAGTCCCTATCCTTATGGGGCTTATGTCAAATTTTATCTAAACTCTCTTTCTTACTTACCATATTCTTTCTGTATCATATTCATGGTGAATGTAACAATTCCATTGTAAGTAAAGTCCATTAGAGCTGGTATTGTTTCTTTGTACACTCAAACTCTGCCAGTGATAGTATTTTCAAAAAGTATATACTATTTCAGATTTACAAAATGTTCTATGGCTTAAAAGCTACTCTTATTCTTTTTAAAATGTTCATTGACATTTCTTTTAATATTACTGACACTGTTCAATGATCATACTTTCTTCAACAATAGAATACTTCCTTGTAACAAATATGTTCAGAGAAGCAAATCGATTCAAGTCATGGACCATGTCTGACAATATATGTCTCCATTGCCCACTATAAGTTTATCAATAAAAATTTTGTTAAAGACCTACTGTGTGACAGACATGGTATTATGTTCTGGGTATACACTTTTTTTTTATAAATTTCTTTATTTATTTTTGGTTTACCACACCCGGTTCTCCATAGTTTTGAGTTCCAGATTTTCTCCCCTCCCTCCCCTCTCCCTCCCCAAGACGGCATGGAGTCTCATATAACTGTCATGAATGACTTTACATTGAATTAATTTATGCACTAGTCAAGTCATGGAGAAGAATTTTGACCAATGGAATGAATCATGAGAAAGAAGAAACAGAACCAAAAAAAAAACCCCCAAAAACAAAAACAAAAGAGAAGCAGAAAAGGCGAGCATGTAGTGTGCCTCAGTCTGTATTCAAACTTCACAGTTCTTTGTCTCGATGAAGATAGCATTCTCCATCGTGAGTCTCCTGGAGTTGTCCTTGCCCCTTAGGTTGCTGAGAAAAGCACAGTATGTCAGGGTTGGTCCTCACGGAATCCACATATCTGTGGCTGTGCACAACGTTCTCCTGGCTCTGCTCCGCTCACTCAGCATTATGTCGTGTAGGTTTTTCCAGGTTGTTATGAAGTCTGCATCATCCCCATTTCTTATGGCACAATAGTATTCCATCACCTTCATATACCACAGCTTGTTCAGCCATTCCCCAATTGATGGGCATCCCTTTGCTTTCCAATTCTTGGCTACAACAAAGAGAGCTGCTATAAATATTCTTGTACATATGGGTCCTTTTCCCGCTTGCGTGATTTCTTTGGGATACAACCCTAGAAGTGGTATTGCTGGGTCAAAGGGTATGAACATTTCTATAGCCCTTTGGGCATAGTTCCACACCGCCCTCCAAAATGGCTGGATCAGCTCACAACTCCACCAGCAATGCAACAATGTTCCAATTTCCCCACATCCTTTCCAGCATTTATCATTCTCCTGATTTGTTATTTTAGCCAATCTGACAGGAGAGATGTGGTATCTAAGAGTTGTTTTGATTTGCATTTCTCTAATCAGCAGCCATCCAGAGCATTTTTCCATATGCCTGTAGATAGCTTTAATTTCTTCCTCTGAAAACTGCCTGTTCATATCCTTTGACCATTTCTCAATTGGCGAATGGCTTGTATTCCTATATATTTGGCTCAGCTCCCTGTATATTTTAGAGGTGAGGCCTTTATCAGAGATACTAGTTGCAAAGATTTTCTCCCAATTTTCTGCTTCCCTCCTAATTCTTATTGCATTGGCTTCTTTTGTACAAAAACATTTCAATTTGACATAATCAAAATTATCCATTTTGCATTTTGTAATGCTCTCTATCTCTTGCTGGGTCATGAATTCTTTACTTTTCCACAAATCTGATAAGTAAACTATTCCTTGCTTTCCCAAATTACTTAGAGTATCAACTTTTACTCCTAAATCATGAACCCATTTTGACTTTATTTTGGTATATGGTGTAAGATATTGGTCTATGCCCAGTTTTTGCCCTACCATTTTCCAATTTTCCCAACAGTTTTTGTGAAATAGTGAATTATTAGCCCAGAAACTGGCCTCTTTGGGTTTATCAAAGAGTAGATTGCTAAACTTGTTGATTTCACCTACTTGTGTACCTATCCTATTCCACTGATCCACACCCCTGTTTCTTAACCAGTACCAGGCAGTTTTGATGACTGCTGCTGTGTAGTCCAGTTTAATATCTGGTGTGGCTAAACCACCATCTCTAGCATGTCTTTTCATTAATATCCTAGATACTCTAGACCTCTTGTTTTTCCAAATGAATATTGTTATTATTTTGTCCAGCTCAGTAAAATAATTTTTTGGTAGTTCGATTGGTATGGCACTGAATAGATAAATTAATTTAGGTAGAATTGTCATTTTTATTATATTAGCTCGGCCTAACCATGAGCAACTGATATTTCTCCATTTATTTAGATCTGATTTTATTCGCGTGAAAAGTGTTTCATAGTTATGTTCATATAGGCCCTGGGTTTGTCTTGGCAAATAGACTCCCAAATATTTTATAGTGCCTTAAGTAACTTTGAATGGAATTTCTCTTTCTATCTCTTGCTGTTGGGCTTTGTCAGTAATGTATAGGAATGCTGAGGATTTATGTGGGTTTATTTTATATCCTGCAACTTTGCTAAAGTTGTTTATTATTTCAAGTAGTTTTTTACTTGATTCTCTAGGATTATCTAAATAAATCATCATATCATCTGCAAAAAGTGATGATTTAGTTTCTTCTTTTTCTATTCTAATTCCTTCAATTTCTTTTTCTTCTCTTATTGCTACAGCTAACGTTTAATTGAGTTAGTTCCTATGCTCAGGAAATTTACATTCCACTTACTGCAAGCCATCTTTTCTGATAGATGATGAAGACAGCCTAGAAGTTTCAGATTTCAAACTATGTCATGTAGTGGTAATCATCAAAACAGTCTCATACTGACCAAGAAATAGAATGGTGGATCAGTGGAATATATTAAGTACAAAATACACAGTAGAAAATGACTAGTAATCGAGTGTTTGATAAACACAAAAATCCAGTCTTTGAGGGTAAGAACTCACTATTTCACAAAAATGAAGGGAAAACTGGAAAACATTTTGGTAGAAACTAAGTATAGAGCAACATCTCACACAATAAATTGAGAATAAGTTAGAATGGATAAACAATTTAGACATAAAGGGTGATATCGTAAGTAAAATAGCAAAGCATGGAAAAATATACCTTTTAAGATCTATGGATAAGATCTATGGATAAGGAAAGAGTTTATGACCAAACAAGAGGTAGTGAGGATTACAGGAAGTAAAAGAGATAATTTAATTACATGAAATTTAAAAGCTTTTGCATGAACAAAATCAATGCAGTCAAAATGAAAATGAATACATGAAACAAAAAAAAATTAGGATAAGAACAGGTGGTTTTCAGAAGAAGAAATCAAAGCTATCAATAGTTACATGAAAAAAATTCTAAACCACTACTGATTAGGAAAATGCAGATTAAAAATACTCTGAAATACCACCTCATACCTATCAGATTGGCTAACATGACAGAAAAGGGAAATGACATATGATGGAAGGGATGTGGAAAAATTGTGAGAGTAATTCATAGTTAGTAGAGTTGTGAACTAGTCTAACAATTCTAGAAAACAATTTAAAGCTAGCCCACCCACCAAAAAGCAAGCTAGCCCTCCCAGCAAAAAGCTGTAAAACTGTGCATACCTTTCAACTCACAATATCACTACTAGTTCTATATCCCCCCCAAAATAAAACAAAGAAAAGGAAAAAAAGGACCTAAATGTATAAAGATATTTATAGGAGCTCTTTTTGTGGTGGCAAAGAACTGGAAATCAAGGGGATGCTTATCAATCGGGGGATGGCTGAACAAGTTGTGGTATATGATTATGATGGAATACTATTTTGCTATAAGAAATGACAAGCACGGTGGTTTCAGAAAAACCTGGGAAGACTTATGTGAATTCATACAAAGTAAAGTGGGAAGAACCAGAAGGACAGTGTACATAGTAACAGCAATATTATGAAGATGATTAACCATAAAAGACTTAGGACAGTGATCCAAGACAATTCCAAAGGACCCATGATGAAAGTTGCTATTCATCTCCAGAGAAAGAACTGATGAACTCTGAGTATGGATTGAAGCAAACTTATGTTTTTATTTCATCTTTATTGTTCTATTTTGTTTATGTGTTTTTTGCAACCTGGCTAAAATGGAAATATGTTTGGCATGACCTCACGTGTATAACTGAAATCAAAGTCCTTGACTTCTATTAAAAAGCAGGAGGAAAGGAAGGGACAGAATTTTTACCTGAAAATTCTTTTAAACAGATTGTTTAAAATTATTTTACATGTAATTAGGAAATATTTAATGAAATAAAATAATTTAAAAATAGAAATATATAAATAGAAGATTTTGCATCAAGAAGTGGAAAAACAAAATGCTGAGGTCAGAGAAAGGAAAATTCCATACTGCATGGGAATCAATAAATCAACAAGGTTTTATTTATGTACATTCTATAATCTAGAAATAATGTGGATGAATTATGGATATGAAAACAAACCAAAAAAAAAGCACCACCAGGTCCTCCAAGGAGTATACACTCTGTGACACTTGCATATCCATTACAAGGGATAAACTGTACACATATCAGCATATAAGATTAAGATAAGGCATAGCCTCTGCTTTAAAGAACTTATTAAAAATAAGCATACCTATGGCAGAGAATTGTCCTATATTTTTCTAATTCAATTTAAGTCATTTCAAGAACCTTTTACTAAGAGAATATGCTAACCAATGGGGGAGATACAAAGTTCAGCTAAAGCATCTCCTTGCCTTCCTATATCTTTAGTCTGATGTTAAAGAAGGTCAGGTGAAACACACATTTTTCAAGAATTCATGGTTTTATCAGTGTAGGTACCTATTCCCTTGAGAAAACCCAGGCCTCTTAATAATGCTGGATCAAACTTAATTAATGGAACGTAGAGGCTGAAATGTCATCTGTTGATGACCAAGCTTAGTGGTGAGGCACTCTACACTTCAGCCAGTCAGAAAACAAACACAAGCCCATTCCTAGGAGCTTACTTGAATACTCTTCCAGCTTTGGAAAAGAACTTCCCCAAACTGTACACATCAAGCAAAGCCTTTGAGAAAGGGTAGACACTACCATGCCATGATAATACTCTGATGGAAGATTTTACTATGGCATATATAGAAAGATAACTACAATTTGTACATCAATTATGACCATGAACACTAATCTTTCAGAGAATCAAATCATAGAACCATAGAGTATTAGACCAAGAAGACATCTTGTAGATGACACCTTTCCTGTTTTCATTTTAGTTTGGTTGCATTCATTTTGTTTCTTCAAAAGCTTTTTAACTTTACACAATTAAAATTATCTATTTTATTTCCCATAATCTCCTCTATCTCTTGTTTGGTCATAAACTCTATCCTTATCCATAGATCTGAGAAGTACATTTTTCATGCTCCCCTAAGTTATTTATATCATCACCCTTTATCTCTAAATCATTTATCCATTTTGACCTTATCTTGTAAGAGGTTAGTCTATGCCTAGTTTCTCCCAATCTACTTTCCAGTTTTCAAGCAATTTTTGTCAAATGGTGTGTTCTTACCACCAAAGCTTGGATCTTTGGGTTAAACAAACATTAGATTGCTGTGGTCATTTATTACTATGTATTGTTTACCTAATCTCTCTTTTTAAAGTAAGAAAACTAAGGCCTACAAAGTGTGAGCAATTTGTTCAAGGTCACATAATTAATTCATGTGATGATAGTTAATATAATAGTTAGCTAGGTGGCACAGTGATCTGGAGTCAGAAACATATAATCAAATCTAGCCTCTGACCTCTGATGCTTACTAGTTATGTGACCCTGGCAAAATCACTTAATGCCTCTTAAACTCAGTTTCCTCAGCTGTAAAATGGAGATAATAATAGCACCTCTCCCCCATAGCTGTGAGAATAAAATGTTATAGTATTTGTAAAGTGCTTCACAAACCTTAAGGCACTACTAAGTGATTATTATTACTGATTCTGGAATAATGAAGAATTAGAAAACATAGGATTTAATGACCATGAAATCACATCAAAAATGATATTTTAATAGACAGGAAATGATTTTATTAGTGGTAGCTGTCTTCTTGAATTAGCTATCTGCAGACAGACTACTAATCTGTTAGAGCCAAGCTAAAAAAATACAAAACCATTAGAAATAACATAGATGAGAAGATAAATGGTATTCAATTAAAATACCACCAAAATATTTGGACAAATAATTTTTACCCCAAACTGAGAAGTAATGGATAAAAAGACAGAGACATTGATTTTAGCAATTTCATACAGTGAACAAGTATTTATCAAGTGCTTGCTTTGTGCGGAGGCACTGTTGTAAGCAATGAATACATGTTTATTCAATTATTCTTCCTTAAACAAAGTCCCTTTCAACACCAATAATCTTTCAGTGATGTTGCATGGGTCCGATTCATGGAACAGTAGAAACTGAAGAAATGAAGCTGAGAATTATTCAAATGCCATTGGAGAAGAGTGTTGGGCATGAGACCATAATACATTTATGCACCAGGAACTATATAAAGTGCTAAGAAGGATAATATTACAAAAATAAGAATGGAAAAAGAAGGTGGTCCAGTCACATAGAAAGAGCTTTAGAATTTGAAGAAAGCCTTCGGCATGTTGAGTGAACCACAAATGGAAAATTATGAGAGGCTATAGATGAGAGTCACATAATATGGGCAAGGCGAAATGCAGCAGACATGAAGAATTTAGCTCATACTCAGCTAGAGAAAGCCAATTATTAAATTTCAAGCATGAGCATTTGCACCTGGAAGTCAAAACAATCCAAATCAAGTCCTGATTTATTATTTTGTTTCCTGTCTAAACCTAAGAATGTGATAGAGAAATAACGCAGTTTAAACTTAAACTTAAAAGTTTAAACTAAAAAAAGTCATCCATATGATATTAAACCTTAATGAGTACACCTTTGGTTGTAGTATGTATCACAGGAAAAAAATAAAACATTCACACCAATGAGGCCAGCAATCCATTAAAGTATTAGCATATCAGAGTATTTCACTATTGCTACCTATGGGAAGGCTACATTTCTAGTCCCTGTATACTTCATCTGCTGTTGCTTCTTTGATACTCCTCGTTATGTCCTCCCATACAATTAATTTTCAAACTGAATATCAGGCTTCATAGGAAATGCTATACTTCTTCAGCCTTCTGAACAGGTGGAGAGCCTCAAATCTCTAAGTCTGCACACTGGTAGTGCTTTTGATACAACCTGTCTTTTCAACAGTGTTTATCCATTTCACAGAACTAAATTTGGGGCCTTGTTTTCAAGTCAGTGATCTGTTATCCATACTTTTCTGTTGAGATATTCCTAGTATCATAAGTATTTGTTCACTTTTTATTTTTTAGCTATTTACAATTTTTTGGCACCGTAATGAACCTTTGCCTTCAGCCACAAACAACAAATCTCAGAGAAGATATCAATGCCAGACCAAGTTACTGGACTAAGTCAAAACAATGGCCAAAATTTCTACGGAGTTTTACCATATACATAATATTTTATATACATTATGTCATTATATCTTCATGACATCCCAGTGAGGTAAGTAACAACAACTGATCCTGTAGCCTTCAAAGCTTATAAAACATATTCCTCACATCAACTCTATATGAGTTACACAAATGTGTAAGTATTCTGATCTCCATTTTGCAAATGAGGAAACTAAGGCCCCGAGAGGCAAAGTGACTCCTTCATAGGTCACTTATTTCATAAGTGATGGAGTCACGGATGGAGCTGAATATATCTCAGCCCTAATTATAAGCAAACCAACACAACCATGATTTGGTGATGGCCTCCCCTTTGAGATTTCTTTTCACTGAAACTATAAGAGAAGGACTGGGAAGCTGAGTGGGGAGGGGATACTTGCAGACAAACCCTGTGTAGAAGTGAAGAGGAGTGAAGGGAAGTGAATGAAAAGGTCCTGCTATTGGTCAACCACTTACCACCCTCCTTGGAATGCTGGAAAAAAGAAAATAGGAGGCTATACCAAGGAGAGGAATTTAGTGCTAGCTCGGAAATGGGCCGGGTCTGACTCAACAGAATTCATTTATCTTTATTTCATGCAACATCTCACTCAATCCATACACATTTACTAATCAACAAGCATTATTTATTAATCAACAAGAATTTATTAGCAGAATACTATTCATCAAGCACAGGGCTAGGAAGCAGGAATACGAAAGATTATACAAAGGTAATAATGAAGCAGACTCTTCCCTCAAGGAACTTATATTCTATCATATACATAGATATACATAGCTATAAGTGCATGCAAAAATATGTATAAAATAAATACAGTTTGAGGAGGGAAGTAGGGTGATCAGGAAAAGTCTCAGGTAGGCAATGGAATTTAAATGAGCTTTTAAAGGGGACTAGGGATTCTAAAAGACAATGATGAAGAATGAGTCTATTCCAGGCATTGGGGGGGGAGGTGCAGAGATCTATAAAAAGGTATGAAGAAAGGAATTTCAATCTTGTTTGGGAGGAAAAGCAGGAACGCCAATTTGGTTGGACCTTAGAGTGTTTAAAAGGGAGAAATATATTATAAGTTGTGTTGGTAACCAAAAATGGACTCCTTAGCACTTAATCAACAAGTGCCCTTGAATAGTTTGGCTTTTTTCCCCTGAACTAACTGAATGCTGTCTGTATGTTGGATTGGAATAAGCTTGTCGGCCCCTTCACCTTGCTTCCCTTGCTTAAGCAGATCGAAAGAACCTGTGCTTTCCCAGTCAACCCCTTCACGTTGCTTAAGCAGATCAAAAGAACCTGTGCTGTTGGCAGCTTTCTGGGTGCTGGCTGTGGGTGACTCTTATACCCCCACAGAAGCTGCTAGCCAGATTATTCAAACATAAGTTAAGAAAAATAGGTTCAAGTCAGGTTATGAAGAGATTTAAATGAAAAATTAAGGGGTTTGCATTGCATCCTAAAAGTAATAGGAAGACACAGGTATTTACTCAGCAGGGGATTTGCCAAGGTTGGACCTGTTTAGGGACATAGTTTTGGCAGCTGTGTGGTGAATAAATGGGAAAGGAGAAAAACGGGAGACAAAATAGGAGTTTACTGCAAGAATATAGGGAACAAGATGATCAAGGCTTGAATTAGGATTGGGATTGTGAGAGTGGAGAGGAGAGAATGAATGCGGGGAAAATAGAGAGAGAGCCAAAGATGTGGCCACTGATTTGATATATGAAGTGACAAAGAGCAAGGCCTTAAGGATAACTCTCAGGTTGTGGGCTTGAATGACTAGAAAGATGGTGGCACTATATGGGGAAAAACATAGTGAAGTTATGAAGAGGAATGGGTCTGGGAGAAAAAGATGAAGAGTTCTCTTTTGGACATATGTCAAATTTGAAAAGCCTATTGGTATCCAGTTCAAATGTCCAGTTAGCAATTGTTAATTTGGGACTGGAATTCAGAAGAGCAACTTGGGCTAGATAAACATTTGGGAAACATCTTCACAGAGATCATTGGACCCATGATAGCTGGCCAGGCAGCGAAAACGCACCCAGATTCAGTCTCAGACTTTGCATTCTTTTTTTGGTGACAAAGAAGACCAAAACATAAAGCCAGAAGAAGTCAACAAAGTGAAACAGCCTACAAAAAAAGCATCCAAGAAAAACATGAACTGGTCTCAGGCCATGGAAGAGCTCAAAAAGGATTTGGAGAAGCAAGTTAGAGAAGTAGAGGAAAAATTGGGAAGAGAAATGAGAAGGATGCGAGAAAACCATGAAAAACAAGTCAATGACTTGCTAAAGGAGACCCCACAAAATGCTGAAAAATTCACTGAAGAAAACAACACCTTAAAAAAAAGATTAACTCAAGTGACAAAATTGCTCCAAAAAGCCAATGAGGAGAAAAATGCCTTAAAAGGCAGAATTAGCCAAATGGAAAAGGAGGTCCAAAAGACCACTGAAGAAAATACTACCTTAAAAATTAGATTGGAGCAAGTGGAAGCTAGTGACGTGATGAGAAATCAAGATATTCTAAAACAGAACCAAAGGAATGAAAAATGGAAGACAGTGTAAAATATCTCATTGGAAAAACCACTGACCTAGAAAATAGATCCAGGAGAGACAATTTAAAAATTATTGGACTACCTGAAAGCCATGATCAAAAAAAGAGCCTAGATATCATCTTTCAAGAAATTATCAAGAAGAACTGCCCTGATATTCTAGAGCCCCAGGGCAAAATAGAAATTGAAAGAATCCACAGATTGCCTCTTCAAATAGATCCCAAAAAGAAATCTCCTAGGAATATTGTCACCAAATTCCAGAACTCCCAGATCAAGGAGAAAATACTACAAGCAGCCAGAAAGAAACAATTTAAGTATTTTGGAAACACAATCAGAATAACGCACAGATTTAGCAGCTTCTACATCAAGAGGTCAAAGGGCTTGGAATACGATATTCTGGAGGTCAATGGAGCTAGGATTAAAACTATATATATAGAGAGAGGAATATATTGAGAGAGGGAGATAGGGAGAGATAGAATGGGGTAAATTATCTCACATAAAAGTGGCAAGAAAAAGCAGTTCTGTAGGAAGGGAAGAGAGGTCAGGTGAGGGGGAATGAGTGAATCTTGCTCTCATCAGAATTGATCTGAGGAGGGAATACCATACATACTCAATTGGGTAACTTACCCCACAGGAAAAAAAGGAGGAAGAAAAAGATAAAAAAGGGGGGGATGATAGAAGGGAGGGCAGATGGGGGTGGAGGTAATCAAAAACAAACACTTTTGAAAGGGGACAGGGTCAAGGGAGAAAATTCAATAAAGGGGGATAGGTTAGGAAGGAGCAAAGTATAGTGAGTCTTTCCCAACATGAGTATTGTGGAAGGGTTATGCATAATGATACGCATGTGGCCTATGTTGAATTGCTTCACTTCTTAGGGAGGGTGGGTGGGAGGGGAAGAGGGGAGAGAATTTGGAACTCAAAGTTTTAATAACAGATGTTCAAAAACAACAAAAAAAAATTTGCATGCAACTAGAAAATAAGATCCACAGGCAATGGGGAGTAGAAATTTATCTTGCCCTACAAGAAAGAAAGGAAAAAGGGGATGGGAGGGGGGTGGGGTGACAGAAGGGAAGGCTGACTTGGGAATAGGGCAACCAGAATATGTGCCATCTTGGCGTTGGGGGGAGGGTAGAAATGGGGAGAAAATTTGTAATTCAAACTCTTGTGAAAATCAATGCTGAAAATTAAATATATTAAATAATAAAAAAAGAAAAAGAAAAGAAATTCACTGACAAACTAAAGTGACTTCTTCCACTTTAGAGCTACACGAGAGGTCAACCAGAAACCCACATGCAGCATAAGGAGAGAGTAGCTTCCAAGTGCCACCAGAAGCTACAAATAATATGTTAATAACTCTATTTTCAAAGACAAAGAGTAGGGAAGGAAGGAAAGAAAGAAGAAAGGGAGGAAGGAAGGGAGGGAGGGAGGAAGGAAGGAAGGAAGGAAGGAAGGAAGGAAGGAAGGAAGGAAGAAGGAAGGAAGGAAGGAAGGAAGGAAGGAAGGAAGGAAGGAAGGAAGGAAGGAAGGAAGACTGTTGAAGAAAGAATTGGAAGGAAAATAAATACCTTAGAAGACAATATGGTCTTAACCAAGAGATGGACTCCCAGAAATGGCAAAACAGAAATTAATGACTCCATGAGACAGCTAGAAATATTAGAAAGCAATCAAACCACCGGAAAAAAAAAGATTCCTAACCAAAAACAAAAACAAAAAAGAAATGACCCAGAAAAAAGGTCAAGAAGAGATAATTTAAGTATCATTGGACTCCCTGAACCCTAAATGTTCTATTTCAAGAAAGCGTAAATGAAAACACCTGATATATAAGAATCAGAGGGCAAAATAAAGACAGATTACGTTGATCCCTACCTAAATGGAATCCCAAAAGAAAAAGTCCCAGTAATGTCAGAATCTAAATCCAGAGCTCCCATGTCAAAGAAGTAATACAATGAGAGAGGGAGAGAGGGAGGGAAGGAGAGAGAGGGAGATGGAGAGGGAGAGGGAGAGGGAGAGAGATGGAGAGAGTTAAGTATTTACTATATACCAAGTACTGAGCTAAACCCTGGGGACATAAATACAAGGAAGCAAAACAGTCTCCCCTTGCCTTTGAAGCCTCCCCTTTGAAGCTTATATTCTATTAAGAAGAGACATCATACTAAAGGTTTCTGAAAACAGACTGCTTGGAGGAATGGTGGACAGACAACAGGAAGCAATGTGTAGGCCTGAACATTGGCAAGATGAGACAAAAGTTCACCAGTCAAAGCCAGGAAAGTCAGGGTCAGTGTCCAAGACTTCAATGGAAAATAGATAAGGATAATGGCAAGATCTATACAAATATCTGTAAGACAGCATATGATATATATCATATGACAATACAAACTAAGAGCCAGATTAATTTTTCCAGCATAGAGTTTTGGAAAGCTACTAAGTGTCTCAGGAGCATAAAATATGGGTAAGGTAAATTATCTGCTAACTTTCAACTCTTTTCACAGATTTTAGAATCCATCCTTTTCTCTTAATTCATAGAGTCACCATGCTGGTTTGGGATCCAATACCCCTCTTATCTGGACTATTACAATAACTCCCTAATAAGTCTCTCTGATTCCAGTTTCTATTTTCTCTAATCCATCATTATAACATTTGCCAAATTCATATTCCTGAAACACAAGTGTAACTATGTCACTTCACTGATTAAAAGTCAACTAATTGCTTTAATTCCTAATTTCCTCAAGGAGAAAGTACAGATTCCTCAGACTGGCATTTAAAGCCTTCTGCATTCAGCCTTCAGCCTAGCTCTGCCTCTGACAAATTACCTGTTGGATTTTTTTCCTTCATGTTCTCTACATTCCAGACAAACTGGTCCAAAAACCCTAAACCTCGCATTCCATTTCTCATCTCCATTTTTTGGCACAAACTCTCCTCAAAACTACCATGCTGGGAATACACTCCTTTTTTCACCTCCTCTAAGAATCTTTAGGGTCCATCAAGACTTAGCTGAGATCTAACCTCCCATACAGAAACCTTTCCTGACATCTACCTGCCATATTTCTAGTTCCATCTCCTTCCTTATTTAAATTCACACTGTGTCCCTTTTGTAGAATATGGGTTTCCTGGTGAAGGGCTTGTTCCCTTTTTTTCCTTTTGAATCCACAAGACTTAGTTTATAGATTCATGCATGTAATAAGAGCTTAATAAATTTTTGTTTACTTGACTTGCATCCTTTCTTTCTGGAGTACTAATAAGAAGTTCATGAAAGAGACACCCCTGAAACTGAGTTTTATTAGAAGGAATCAACCAATAAACTGTGAACAAAGGGACTGGGGGAACAAAGAGTCAGAAGTAGGACTGTATGTGTTGAGTGGAGTACAGCGGCAGGTGATAAAGGCTACAATGGTGATGTTTTCCCCTTTGTCCTCATGATGCCTTGACAGAAACATAGTCAAAGTTGTAATTAAAATGCTTTCTTGTGACCAACAGTTTCTATTGGACTGTCATCATGCCATAAGGGGATGGTGCCACATAATAGAAGTCACGGAAAGCCAAGCTCCCTTGGAAGGCCAGAAAGACACAGTAAAGAATGACTACTTGCCATGCCAGAAGGTATATGCTCTGACTGACTTTTGAACTCTCCTCACTCAGGACTTTTAGGAAGCCAGAACTTCTTTGCTTTCATCCATGTAGCACTTAGTGCAGGTATTTTCACATAGAAAGTATACAATAAATGCATGTTGGATGGGATCAGATGCAAATATATACATTCTACTTAAAATGTTACCCATATTTCCAAGAAACAGTAAGAATATATGGAGTCTAGAGATGGAATGTCCTTTGAAAGGGAAAGCAAGGAGATCAATGTCACAGCATCACAGAGTACATGGAATGGAGTAAGATTCCAAGAAGACTGAAGACTGCAAATATCGTAGGGGTCCAGATTATGAAGGGTCAAACAGAAGATTTTATATATGACCTTAGAAGATATGTGTGTATGTATACATATACATATATATGTGTGTGTGTGTGTACACATATATACACATATATGTGCATACACACGTATATATATGTATAGGTGTATATGTGTATATACTATATATGTTTTCATATATGTATGTATAATGTACATGTACAGATATACACATATGTATATACAGATAACATATATGTGTGTGTATTTATTTTTTCACATAGAGGTGAAAGGGAATTATTGGAATTATTAAATATGAAAGTAACATGAACCTGTGATTTAGGAAAACCAAGGTGATGCTACTCAGAAGATGGACTGCAGCAGGGAGAAATGAGGCAGGGAGACAAATCAGCATGTATTGCCATCATTCAGGTGTGAGGTGATAAGGACCCACGCCAGGGTGATGGCAGTGCCTGATAAGGGAAGGGAGATATTACAAAGGTAGAATCAACATGACTTGGCATCTGATTGGATAGCAAAAGAAGATGGAGAGGAGAGGATGACATCTAAGTTTCCAGGCTTGGTGACTGTGACTGGAGGGATGGTGGTACCCTCGACAATTAATAATAGGGAAGGTTGGAAGGGGAGAAGATTTGGAAGGAAAGATAATGATCTCCTTTTTGACATATTAAATTTAAGAGGTCTAATATCTTAAGATAGTAAGACTTAATAGACTTTAGGAATCCCTAGCAAAGCAGTCGGTAAGGCAGGTAGCCTACTGTCTTCCTTTAAGAATTGTAATTGGCGATTCTCTGCTCATATAATTATGAGAAGATGTATCCTTGGCCCATGGCTGTTTGCTTGGGAGCAAAATGGGAAGAGGGGTTTTATGTAACTTACTTTGAGGGCGAAATGATTGTCAGTGTCCAACCAGGACAGAAAAGCTAGGACTTATTGGAACTAAGCAATAGGGACATGATAGGGGATGGTCTTGGCAGATGAACAGGAGATGGTTATAAGCAGAAAGGTGACACATTGGATAAAACACTACGCTTAAAATTAGGAAAACTTGAGTTCAAATCTGGCCTCTGTCAATACTTCTTCTGTAACCCTGGGCTAGACATAATCACTGTCTGCCTCAGTTCTACAACTGTAAAAAATAGGAATAATTATAATATGACTTTCCAAAGTTGTTGTAAGGATAAAATGAGATAACGTTTACAAAATGAAGTGTATTCAAGTGCCTGGAACATACTAAGTAATTAATACATATATGTCCCCTTCCCCTTTCTGAATCCCAGAGTTTTTTTTTTTTAATTCAGTTGGACTCTTGACTCCCCTCTGGAATCTAGAAAGAACCAAAAACAGTTGAATAAGAGGAAAGAGAGAAAGAAATGTGAGGAGGAAAGAGGGATGAAAAAAAGGAGAAAGAAGGAAGGGAAAGGCAGCAGAGATGCATAGAGGAGAGGGAGAAAAAAGGATGAAAGAGGTAGAGTGAGAAGAGGAAAGGAGAGAGCAAATCGAAAACTAAAATAAGAAATAGAAGCAAAAGGAAACAAAAGGGAGAAGAAAAGATAGACTAAAGAGATGAGATGGTTAGATTGAAAAGAATGTAAAATGTGAAGAGGAAAGGAAATAGAGGAGAGAAAGAAAGGAGATGGGATGGAAAAGGAAGAAATAGAAAGAAGATAGGAGAAATATGGATAGAGAAACAGAGGAGGAGGGAGGGAAGTGGGCAGTGTTAAACCTGAAAGTTTGGTTGAAGAAGGCAAACAAGATAGGTGATAGAAAGATCCATGTTGTTTATTATTTTCCCTTAAAGCATGGCTAAGCTACCTTACTTGTATGTACAAGGAGTCAGAACACAAACTCTGGCTATCTGAACAAAGGAATGGGAAAACTTATATACATTATTTTAGCAGACCCAACAAGCCTGTGTTACCTCATTTTTTATGACCCCCATGTATGTTTAACCATGATACAAGAAGAGGATTTTCCTGAATGGAATAGGGTTGTAAAGAATGTTGACAAAGGTCAGTTAATATTCTCCCTTGGAGTTAGGGTCTCATCCTTTAATGGCTAACAGGGGTAAGAATGTCCTTAGGTCAGTTTAATCTGGCCTTGTTGACAGTGGTAAGGGTATTTCCTGAGTAAACTTTTAGGGAGAACAAAGAGGCCCAGGTCCTGGATCTTCATCCAGTTACTCATTAATTCAGACTCTGGGTCTAGTTGAAATTAAAAATGATATAAAATGGTATAAAATGTTCCACATTTCCTCCTTTTGGTCAAAGGTAAGCTGAAAGCTTCACCTGAAGACCAATTAAGGTATGGAAAAACCTCTATCTTCCTCAGGGGTGAAGTTCTAAAAATCCCTATCTAGGTGGATTCAGGTTTTTTTTTTTCCTTAATGTGGTTGGACATCCCCAGAGATGGGCAGTAATTGTAAACTAATTGTAAACAAGCACAGGGAGCAAGTTGCAGGGTTGGGAGCATAATGGGGAAACTAGAGCAGCTAAGTAAAATAAGCTAAAGACACCAAAGGTACAGGTAAACAGTCTTGGGAATGCAAGGGACTCAGAAAGGGAAAGAGCAGTTGTTCATTCAGATTCTGGTCCAGGCTCTTGGGAGGGTTGCCTGCATCTGATGCTGTCCCCTTCAGGCTCCTTTGAAACCATAGGGCAAGGTGTCCTATGGGCTCAGATGTCCACTCTGGAGCAGGGGCAGTCCTCAGATGTGAAAGAAGGATCAAGGAGTCCATATCCACATGTTGGCAGCTGTAGAAGTAGTCAGACCTAACAGGAGCTCCCAGAACACATATGATTTGATAATTGAGAGAAAAAGAGCACAACATAGTTCCCAGCCATGCAGGGCTAAGTTCAAACAGTGAAATGAATGGTTCAATATCCCAGCCACACAGGGCTGAGTTTAAACAAATACAATAAAATTACAGTAAAGTTTTTCTCACAATTCACAAATTTCACAATTACATTGAGTCAGGTACAGACCAAACCATTTAGATGGTTCACTCTAGACTGGTATTGAGAGGGTGAAATTTACATGTCACATGTTTTACATTTACATATTAGATAACCAAGAAAACTTAAACATGAACCGTACAAAGTAGTGCAATCATTATTAACAGTGTTGAACATCATAAACTTTAGTCATGCCATGTCTCTTTGATGACATTTACAAAATAAACCACAAGCCATTCTTAACAAAGCTTAAAATGTTTCTGATTTAATTCCAGCAATTAATTGCACAATTTGTATACAAAGTAACTTTAAATCACAGTTACATATTCCCAATGCTCATTTAGAGCAGCACTTTTGAATCCCAGGTGCCTGATTGTAGTTATCTGGTCCCTAGATAGTAAAAGAGAGTTCTGCTTCTCTGGTTCAGATTTAGAAATTCTCAGACAATTCTAACTTAATATAACTTACTACAATCACTTTAAATTTTGCTCTCCTTTTTGAAACTTCAGAGTATTTCAGTTTATATATCATCTGCTGTTTTTAGCCTTACCTAAATTTTGTACCTGGTATAAGAATCCTTTAAAATATGAAGGTCCAACCATAAATTGAACTCATCTTCCTTTTAAAATCATCAGACAGACACCTTAATAAAGAAGATATAATTTCACTTGTAACAATATCTTATACAATTTTCTTGTGCAAAAATCCTAATTTAAGATCTTATTCCCTAAACACATATATTAGCTTGAATATCCATGACTGGTAAATTTTGGAGCCAATCATACACATCTGTAAATAATTCTTAGGGGAATCAATCTGATCCTATTGCCTTTCTCAAAATTTACTACCCCCTTTCTTTTTATTAGACATTTATCACATTACATTTTTGTCTTATTACTTTGTCTAATCATTTCCTCCTTTTGGAGGATGTTATCTCTATATTCTTTTAATCTTTATTTGGCCATGAACATAAGTTAAAATCCTAACCTATTCATTCCTGTATCCTATTATAATAACTCAGAGGTATTCCAATATTCATCTATTACCTAATAGATTTAGCATTGTGCTTACAAAACTTCTTGATAATATAAATTTCTATGAAAGAAAAGACAGACAATGTCATATATCTTAACAGAAGGAAAGGACTTCCTTAGCTTTGTTTGATTCCAGGTGTGAGTCATAGCTGATAGCCAATCATATAGTCACAAGGTGCTGAAAGCAGGGCTTAGGGGTAATTAGGTGGGGGATTTTCCTTTTCAGAAAAGAAATAGCAGAATTGGGAAATAGAATCAAGAAGATCCTACCTAGGCTGTATCCAAGGTCATCTTCAAAACTTTTTCCCAGGCACAGACATCTACCTTTAAAGTTCTCAGCCTGTAATACCTGCCATTCTACTACTGGCTTCATGTGACCTATTCCTGTAATCAGAGCTTAAAACAATATTAAATTGTAGTGCCATAAAATCTTAAATAGCAAATAAATATCCTTTAGATAGGACTGTCCCAGATTTCATTGAGCTAATAATTATCAAATCAAGCTACATAACTTTTCTGTCTTTTAAAATACTTTCTCACACTCTTTCTCAACTTACTTAAACTATCTGAAACTAGTATTCTCTTGGGACTGTAGAGGCTTATCTAACTCCCATTTGTCCCCAAACTTTCTTATCTGCCTTTCGTATTTCCGATCAAACCCTTATTTACCTTTCCAAATCTTTCAAACCCATTATTCAGTCTTCCTTTACGTTTCAACCATAAGACAAGATAGCTCATAAATTAGTGATTTTTACTGACATAACTGTCTGTACTGGAATCCATTCCAGGTTAAACAAAGCAAAGAGGTTAATGACCAAGCTCACAGGTTGATGGGTTTATGTTCCCTGTTTACTCATTCTGGAGGAAAGGGACACTTTAGGAATCAAATCTTATACACAGTGATAAGCTCTAATTCTTGCTCAGAATCACAAAAACATTTTCCAAAACATTTCTAGAATTATTTCCCTTCCTTTAAAAACAGTTTAAAATTTATCCTGGTGTTAAAAGGAATACTCACTAAACTTTCCTGAAGACAATTATTTAGAAAGTTTTAAAATGTTAGACATCTCCCTCTTTTTCCTTGAGGCAAATTAACCCTTAAATGCTGGAATTCATTAACTAAGTTGATGCCAAATGTTCTCATTCTCAAATATTGTACAGAATTCCTATATATTGCAAAGTTCTTTAGTCAAAAAGGTGTTGTAATGGGGAAGACACCTAGTTTGTATAATTACATACCCAATTAAATTAACCTTATCACAATAAACAAAGTTTACCAGGACTTTAAAAACTTACTTCGTAGGAATTCCTCTACACACAAACTTTGTACAAGATTGATAAGAATTCATGACTAGATGGTTTCAAAAGTCCTCATTTCAGTTAACAACCTTAAGTTCTTAATTAACTACAATTCCTAATTTAACAACATCTAGATTAGAAGAGGAATTGTTTTTTTCTCTATCAATATAGGTAATGCAATTTTAACTGATTTGTAATTTAGAAATATAGGTATACCACAAACAATTGTTATGTATTTTAAAACTTGAAACAACCTACTTATCAATTTAGGTGAAAGCATTTCTAAATCTCCTTCCACAGAGAATCTTTCATCTCATCATTGAAACTATAACTTTAAATCACCAGATATATTCTCATAATAGAAAACTTTTTCACATAGAAAGTCTGTTCTCATGGTTAAATATCAGCATTATTAATTATTTCTTGTTATAACCACATATAATAATTCCAAATCATCAAATTTTATCACATCCCTTTAAAAACCAAATTCATATATATCAAAATCAGATGAAAATGGCTATAATATAATTTCTTACCACACAATGGTCTTCTCAAATTTCATAATCTAAGAGAATTTTAGAAACACAATGCAATTTTAGAAATACAGAAACAATTTTCAGATGACATCAATTGCATTTCCCGATTACCACATATAGAAATTATTCAGCTTATTACTTTTGGTATTTAAAAACCACTTCAAAAGTTAACAATATCATTAAATCAGAGAGAGATAATAATAAGGTCATGTCTAACATATACCAGACTTTATGTTACACATTTTACAATCATTATCATTTTGATCCCATAACAACCATCATTATTATTTTCCCTTTACAAATCAGGAAACAGGTCAAACAGAGATTAAAATACAGTTTTGCAATGGGAACAAAGAAGTGTGAAGTTACTTAGAGCAGAAGCTGGTATCCCAGTGGTGACAATTCTGGGAGGCAGAAAGTTCAAATCCACCTACCTCACCCTTCCCCCACAACTGCAGAAGTTACTGAGCCTAGGGAAGTTTGCAGCTGCTAGGGACAGAGTGGGCAGAACGCACAGGACCTGGGTGACATCTCCAAGCTTTGCCAAAAAGGATGGGCTACAAAGGTACCCAGGGGCACAGGACTGTCAGAATACTGTCAGTCTGTGAACTTCTGTCCTTCTCCTCCTTTTGCCAGGTGGGGAAGGGTGATTTAAGTTTTCCCTACAGTTCTCCTGCATTCTCTTCTCCTAATCTGATCTGGGATGAGAGGAGTTTGTTTTAGCTGCTCTAACTTTTACTACAGCTCTGGCTCAGTCAGAGACAAGACATCAATGGTGAAAGATCTCAATGATTGTAACTCAAGTAAACTTCACCTTTTGCTCACTCCTTAAAAACCTTTTGCACTTAAATCTAAGGGAAAATATTCCCTCTTAACTCTGGGGAGGGAGTGGGGAATGATAAGTGATCAGCATTGGGAGAAGGTGTTTCAGCAAGAGTGAGCTCCTGGAGTGATTTTACAGTTTCAGGAGTTCTCTCTCCCAAAATCCAACTAACCAGTTTCCAAACTTTTAATGAATAATCAATCCCAGAATCTGCTAAAATGTTTCAACCCTATTTCCATTGTAATTCCAAGTTGTCCAGACAAGAAACCACAAGGAAAAGAGTCTTTGTTTCCCTAACTGCAGTCTTAGAATTCTCTGGCTACCTATGTTTCAGATTTTACATGGTATAGACACAGAGCACACGCTCTCACACAGACAATTAACAGACAATTAACAAAACTAATACAGAACAAACACAGACTGAGCTCAGAGTCTAAGGAACAGAGAATTAGAAGCTTTCATGAGCTAGCTATTAGCACCCCCATGGTCTTTAGGGAAGCCTTGGCATTCCTGATTTTTCTGACTCTCCATATCCTATCCCTTAGGAAGGGAGAAAGGGGAGATGGAGGAGGACTAGGACAGGTGAGAGAAGGCTAGAAGTAAGGATATAATGCATTTGTCCTCCCCATAATCACAGCCTTTAAGGGAAGGAAGCAGGAATAGGGCAGAAGGCAAAAACAGAGCCCTTAAGGGAAAGGGGAAAGTTGGATGAGGAAAGAGAGAAGGCAACGGTAGCAGAATAGAGTTACCTTCTTCCGGATCAGAGCCTTTTCTGCGAGGCATAGGGGGAGGGGATAACAGCAAAATGCAGTTTTTCTCCTTCAGATCCGGGCCTCCGAGGGAAGGAAGGAAGGAAGGGAGGGGGTGAGCAATAGGGTGGAGGGAGTAGAGGAACAGCTGGACTTCTAATTCTAGTTTTTGATTGATCCATAGCTAATTGTCTAGATCAATAAGTGTTTCCAGGGGATCTATGTACGTTTGACCACAGGTCTGAGTTTTACCACAGATTTGATCCCTACCCCCAGAGCTAGCTTAAAGGGAATTTTCGGACTTCAACCAATTTTGTGGGAGTCCTTTTTGGAAGCTGGGAAGAGAGACAACTTACCCCCACCTTGTCAAGGCTAAAATTCCAGGAAAAATGAATCCTGTGGTGCCCAAAGCATTGGCAAGGTTGGGCTGCATTGTCCCATTTCCATCATTTCCATCCAAGTCATGGCACCATAACTGTTAAATCTTAAAGTTTGGTTGAAGAAGACAAACAAGCTATGTGATAGAAAGATCCATGTTGTTTATTATTTTCCCTTAAACCATAGCTAAGCTAGCTTACTTGTACATGCAAGGAGTCAGAGCACAAGCTCTGGCTGTCTGAACAAAGGAATGAGAAAACTTATATACGTTATTTTAGCAGACCCAACAAGCCTGTGTTACCTCATTTTTTATGACCCCCATGTATGTTTAACCATGATACAAGAAGAGGATTTTCCTTAATGGAATAGGGTTGTAAAGAATGTTGACAAAGGTCAGTTAATATTCTCCCTTGGTGTTAGGGTCTCATCCTTTAATGGCTAACAGGGGTAAGAATGTCCTTAGGTCAGTCTAACCTGGCCTTGTTGACAGTGGTAAGGGTATTTCCTGAGTAAACTTTCAGAGAGAACAAAGAGGCCCAGGTCCTGGATCTTCATCCAGTTACTCATTAATTCAGGCTCTGGGTCTAGTTGAAATTAGAAATGATATAAAATGGTATAAAATGTTCCACAGCAGAAATAACTAAGGTAGGTATATACACATTTTAATGTATATGGTGAAATACAAACTCAGTCATTATAATATTATACATACATACACACACATATATGTATGTGTGTGTGTATATATATATATATATATATATAACATTCTGTAACCATTTTAGCTAAAGTTATATATTCTCAATGAAATCATATGCATTTTCAGCAGTGAATTACTTTATCCTTACTTCTACTATATGTCTCAATTGGATTGCATGATCTCAATTAAAACAATTTCTATTTGGCCTGTTTTCCCCTTGCCTCTGTATGTGTATCAGTTTTCTGTGCATCAAGCTAGTCTGATTTGAAAGTCCAGTTGCATTCCTATCAATCACACATTTGCATAGATTCTCCAGGGAATTTGCAGGCCACTGTAATTGTTCTCTATTTCCACTGACTCCAAAATCATTCTGAGAATTAATGTTTGTGAAACTCATCATAAACACAGGGCTTCACTAGCCCATTAAGTTCACATTTCAGCTGCATTCTAAGTATTTGCAAACTGTTGGTGGAAAATGTCCAAGACAAAGAGACGAGTGACATGTCCTTGGTCTGTGAACTCAGATCTTTTGTTAAAGTATTGTATCAGTGGAAACAGTAGGTGCAATTCTTCCAGACTTTGAAATCACAATCAAAATTCTTTTATTATTGCTATTATCATAATCACTTCTCCAGCCATACCATACTCACCTGAAAGTTCAGCCTATTATCTGCATATGTCGGAATTATGTGGGGAAAGACTCTGTTATTCCCCCACTTTGACCAAAACCTTGATGATGTAATATAAATGTTCTAAGCCTCTTTCCTCCTACCCAACCTGTTCTAATATTTCATTTAACATTTAACATTTAGGGATTTCTCTGAACCAGAAATAGGGAGCAGCCTAAAAACTTATCGCTAAGACTACCCATAGTTATGCCCTCAAGGTATATCAAGTCAGACAGCTTAATCTCACTGCTTATCTTATTTTCCAGAGATCAGATGGTGAAATAGAAGTTTCTTCAGAGAGGGAGATTGATCACAGGTGTGGAACATTACATACATTAAATGCTTCATCAGTCAATTTTGTGTAACTCTTTTCTTTATTAAATAAGAAGTTGAATAGTGTGAGGGTGTGTCAGGAATTAACTGTTATGTAAAAAACAAAGTTCATTTGTTTTTCAGTCATGTCCAGCTCTTTGTGACTCCAATGGGGATTTTCTTGACAAAGATCCGGGAGTGGCTTGCCATTTCCTTCTACAGCTCATTTTATAGATAAGAAAACTGAGCTAAAGGTTAAGTGACTTGCCCAACACAATATAGCTAGTAAGTATCTGTGGCCAGATTTGAATTCAGGAAGATGAGTGTTCCTGACTCCAGGTCCAGCACTCTATCTAGTGTGCCACCTAGATCCCCATAAAAAATCAGTTAAGTTTAATGAATCAGGCTTATCACATAGTTGGATTTAAAAGTCAGGCTTAGTAGACAGAGCTGGACCTAGAGTGATGAAGACTTGGGTTTTAATCTTGCCTCAGAGACTTACTAGCTGTGTGACCTTGAAGAAGTCATTTAACCTCTGCCTCAGTTTAATAAAAATGGGGATAATCATAATGCCTTTTTCATAGGACTGTTAGGAGAATTCAATGGGGTAATATATGTAAAGCACTTTACAAACCTTAAAACATTATGTAATCATTAGCTATTATTATTCGGGTGAGTCCAATTTGAATGCCCATTACCAAGCCCAGATGTTATGTATAAAAATGATTCTCTTTCTGCACAATGATTCAAGTCATACTCATCCTTCAAGGCTCACCCTTATAGGAAGTATGCACTGAATAACCTTTCCTCTCTTTACAATCACTTCTATTCTACCTAAAACCTAGTACAAGATTATGCCGACTCATCTAAAAAACTTGTTCTCTTAAATGTCCTACGTAGGTCCTGTTGTATCACCTTAATGAGACTAAAAACTTCTTTTGTGGATAGGACAATATCAATTTCTTCTTATGTCTTCCTTAAGGGGTGTAATGATTATAGAATTGCTGAATCTTCTAGCTTCAGGAGAAGCTGGACTAGAAGATCATCTAGTCCCATTAACACCTGACCCTGAACTCCTCTAGAAAAAATCAAATAACAGGTCAGCCATGTCCAAAGTATAATTCTCAATTGACAGCATGTGCTACTTTCTAAAAGCTCTAATTCATTAGAAAGTTGTTTCTTCATTAAGGTAAATATACTTAGGCAACTTCAAAGAATCACAGATACCAGGTTTGAAAGAGACCACAAGGGACAATCTAGTTCAAAATCCTCCTTGAGGCAACAATCCCCTTTATAGGATCCATGAAATGGAGACTAACTTTTGCTCCAAGACTTCTAATGATGAGGAATCCACTGCCTCCCAAGACACACCATTTTACTTGGCATAACTCTATGTCATGATGCTTTCACTTACATGAAGTCTATATGTTCCTCTCTGCAATTTCTATCCATTGTTCTTGTTCAGTCCTCTAGGGCCAAGCAGAACAAATCTAATTCATTTTCCACATGGCTGCCCATTAAAGACTTGGAGAGAGCTCTCCTGTCTGCCTGGCACCTTACAATGAAGCATGTACACAAATAACCAAAGTGCTTAAGAAAGAAAAAAAGAGGATTGGATGAGAAACTCTAGCAAGGGAGATATCATTTCTGGCTCAAGGGATCGAGAAAAGCGCAATAGCAAAAAAAAAAGTCAGAACAAGGCCTTGAAGGAATAGAAAAAGATATGGGGGGTGGGTATCTGTTCTAGCTATGCATTCATTCCTGGCAGTGGGTGTAGCAGGGCATAAGTAGGTGAATGCAACTGAAAAATAGCGTGTGGTTTCGAAAAATTATAAAATAACTCTTTCAATACTATGCTGAAGAGTTTATCTTTGACCTTATAGGCAATGAGAAAACATTGAAGGTTTGAAAGAAAGGAAGTAACATGACCAAGGCATTTCATTTATAAGGTTATCTTGGCAGGAGATACATAAGGGATTGTAGAAGGGAGAAAAAAAAAGGTAGGAAAACCAAAAAGGCCAAAAGGCCAAACCAACTTTGGCAGGGCATCTAGAATCTTGATCTTAGACCTTGCTTTCTGTCTCTCTCCTGCTCATTGTCTTACAAGAATAAGTATGTACAGAAAATCCTTGTCCACAGAGATCCAACAGGGCCTAGGAGGGATGGTCCAATGCAATCTGTACATTAGAAGTAAGAGTGACGCTCATAGCTTGACGATTCTAGCTTTTTTTTTGTTTGTTTGTTTTGTTTCACTTTAAATAAAAGTCTATATTGATGGATGTTCATATTGCTGAGCTAATGGTTTGCTTTATAGTCCATATTCTTGCTAGTTTGACTTAGGCTATACTGGTTCGATTTATACTATATGATACTGCTCCCTAATGAGGGAAAATGTTCGTATATTCTATATTCTAATGATTCCCTTGAGATCCTCAACGGCAGCTGGGTGGTGTATTAGAGGCAGGAACACCGGAGTTCAAATCCTGCCTCACTCAATACCTGTGTGACTTCAGGCACAACATTTAACTTCTCTCAGCCTGTTTGTCCATCTATAAAATGTGGATAGTAGTAGCACTTACTTTATAGGGTTATTGCAAGGATCAAATGAGGTAATAGTTGTAAAGGAAGGAAATAACATTTATTGAGTACTTACTAGGTGCCAGGCAAGGTGCTAAGTGTTTTGCAAATATTATCATGTTTGATCATCACAACAACCCTATGAGATTATTATCAACTTACACTGAAGAAACTAAGTCAGACAGGGACTGGTCCAATGTCATGCAGCTAAATGTCTGAGGGAAAATTTGAACTCAGGTCTTTCTGATTCTAGGACGAATACTCTCTTCACCGCACTTTTATAAAACACTTTTTAAAACTTAAAGATAGATTTAAATGCTTGCCATTATTAGCTTTTAAATACCTCCTTTCCACCCTACTTTCTGCTCTTCTTTCCCTCTGTTTCTTATCTGCCCCTTCACTTAAAAATTGTGAAATTATTTTGAATTTTCAGCTGAGTTGGCCAGGTAAGACCAAGTCCAGAGATTTCAGGAATACTATATCTTCAATATCAGACACCAAAGGGTTGAAGGGTGGGGAGAGGGTGAAGGTAAAGAGAGGAGGAAGTGAGGTCAGCTATATGAAGACTCAATAAAGCCTGGGTGAAAAGAAAGATGTTGGTGCCATCAACAGAAATAGGAGGGGTAGGGGAAGGTTTGGGGGATGGAGGATTTTGTTTTGGTCACGTTGAGTCTGGAGTGCCAGGGAGTCATCTAGATAGAATTGTCTATGAAGCAGTTAGAAAGGCAAAAATGGAACTTGAGGAAAGACTAGGGCTACAGATATTGATGTGAGAATCTCCTGCATGGTAGTGATAGCTGAAGTCAGGGAAGGGGATGGAAATTTTTTATATCATATGATCTAGATGCCTTTTCTTTAGTATTTGTATTTCCAGTGCTTAGCACAGTACCTGGCACATAGAAGGCACTTCTTTTGTTCATTCTTATTTACACAGACAGACAGACACACACACACACACACACACATTCCATTAGCATTTGTACTTTTCATAGACTTTTACATACATTTATACATATTATATATATATATATATATTATATCCCATTAGCATTTATACTTTTCAAAGACTTTTATATATATTTATACATATTATATTATATATATTTTATATATCCCATTAGCATTTATACTTTTCAAAGACTTTTATACACTGAATCTCTCTTGACCTTCATGATAACCTTGTACATAGATAGAGCAAAGAAAGGGAGCTTTAGAGAGGGTAAGTTTCCCAAGACTACTTGAAAAGTCTGTTAGTGGTTAAAACTTGGACTGTAGTCAAGTCCCCAGCCCTGAGTATCCACCACTTCATGTTCTGGAAGAAGATAAAAGTGGGAAATCTAAGTTGATTTCATTTTCTATCTGACAAAATAGAATTTGTCACCCGGCAGCAGGCAGTGTGAAACACAGTTGGCTTTCCACCGTGTCATCACCCTGACAGGGTGCTACTGCACCACTCTTAAAGAGATGATAGGCTTCCATCAAGGATGGGTGACTCGAGGGGAGTCATCTGTGACTGTGCAAAGATGAGGACTGAGAATGAGTGAGGCAGGAGGCAGTGGGCATGGGAAGCATGAGATGATAGGGGTAGAGGAGATTTTAGAGGACAGCTAATCCATTCCAATTACAAGGCACACATCCTGTAAACCATGAGTATTGTGTTTTTTCTATTACTAGTGTTGTTAATTACTGTCATTATTGCAATTATGATTTGAAACAGAGGCAGCTATAATACAGTGGATAGAGAACCTGCTTTGGAGTCAGGAAGATCTTGGTTCAAGCCTTTACTCTGATGCATGCTAATTGTGTGGCCTTGGACAAGTTACTTAGCTTCTCAGTGCTCCAAGCAACTTCTAAATTGCAGAATTCTCAATTTAAAATAAAACTCAATAAATTGCACAACAGGTGCTAATCTTCACTAGGTTAAGAATTTTCTTCACGAGCAGTTCCTAATGCTAAGGAAGTCACAAGGCCTGCCTTCTTTACCCACCCTCCCAAAAAAAAAGAAGAAGAGAAGAGAGAGAAGAGAAGAGAAGAGAAGAGAAGAGAAGAGAAGAGAAGAGAAGAGAAGAGAAGAGAAGGGAAGGAAAGAGGGAAAGTGGGAAAGAAAGAAAGAAAGAAAAAGAAGTAAGAAGGAAAGAAAGAAAGAAAGAAGCAGAATAGTATAGTGGAAATATCCCTGAACTTGGAGATCAGTAGACTTGGGTTTAAAATTCCATATTTAAAACTATTAACTTTATGACCTTAGAGTCACATAACCAATTTTATTCTCAATTTCATCATCTGCAAAAGGACAATAATCATACTTGCATTACTACCTACCCATCACAGGGGTATCATAGGCAAACAAAAGAAACAATTGAAATGTGAATTATTGTAGTTATTATTTTGTAGAAGAAGAAACTGAGACCCAGAAAGGTGACCTGAGCTGTCCAGGGTCATACCACTAGTGAGTGGTAGACTTCCTCATCCCTGGAGATGTTCAAACTGACAGGATAGAAAATACTGGAAATAAGATCCAGTTGAGTTCTGCAGTATGTTTTGACCTACCTGACCTCTGAGTCCCTTCTAATTCAGAGATTCGATTAGGAGTTGACATGTTAGGATATTAGGAGTTGACATATGTATTTAGTCAAAACTCCTGGTTTATTATCATTATTACTTCTGAGAATAAACCCAAGTCTCCAGACTACTAGCCCAGATTCCACTGCAGTTAGTGGGCTGAAGAACAAAATGAATAATCAGTCTTCATAAATACTTATGTGTGTGTGTTGCGATGGGTGGGGGGTGGGGACAAAAGGGGAAGGATAGAACAATTTGCCATGTACTGCTATGCATTTCCTCCAGTAACCCACGGGTTTCTGTTACAACAGATAATTTGTTTTGGCCTCAATTTGAACAGGTCAGTTGTGTCAAGCTGTCCCTGCCAACTCCTTCACCATCAGTACAGGGTGACACTTTCTGGCACAGCAACATTAAAGCTCCTTAAAGTCAGCTCCAGGGTGACAAGCAACGACTTGGAGGGGCTCGATGCCAGAGCTCTGGGAAACTGCTGGCAACAGGTCAGGAGTCAGAAATCCAGGAACTGGATTCCCAACCTGCATAACTCCTGTTCATTCTCTCTTTACCCTGACTGAATTTACCAGTTTGTAATGAATGATGGGCAGCTAGGTAGTACAGGGGGCAGAATACAGGGCTTGGAATAAGGAAGACTCATCTTCATGAGTTCGAATCCGGTCTCAGACACTTACTAGCTGTGTGACCCTGGACAAGTCACTTAACGTTTGCCTCAGTTCCTCATCTGTAATACGAGTTGGAGAAGGAAATGGCAAACCGAAGAAGACCCTCCCAAATGGGGTCACAAAGAGTCAGACTTGACTGGAATAACTCAATAACAACTTGTAAGGAACTTGTAAGGGTATTTATCCATTTTTTCACACTTGAGTAAAGTTTACAAAACATATTCCTTACAATGACCCTAAGAGTCCTATTTTGCAAACAAGGCAAGTGAAGTTCAAAGACAACAAGGACCCAGATGGCTTAACTGAATTGGTCAGTCAGTTCCTGAAATCATGTCTTGGTATCCCTTGGAAAGCATTTAGTCCAATATCTGCGTGATGTAGAAATCTACAATATTTCCAATAATTTCCGACCTGTGTTCATCTATATCACTTCCCCTCGAAGCCACTCTTTTGATTTTTAGGCAATACACTTGGGATGATTTCCTTACATTAAGCCAAAACTTCTATCATTGCAACATCTATCCTTTTGCCTTAGTCATGGCCTCTGGGTCCACTTAGAATAATTCTAATCCTTCTCGGTTATGATGATCATGCATATACCTGAAGGAACATACGTTCTTTTTGCTTCCCCTCTATCCATCCTAGAGGTGGACCTTTCTCTCTGTTAGGCTGTACCCAGACAGGGTAGATATCAACTAGCCACCAAACTCACCTTGAAATATATTTGAGTTAGAGGCTTGCATGAAAACCACCCTTTGGTGCCAAGTGAAGTTAGATCCTTAATCCTGCCTCCGTCTCAGGCAAGTTCTAACTTTCTTCCCCAGCAGGTTTTCTTTGGACTATTTTCCTTTCTTTTGTATACTTATTGGGAACTGAAAGTTGAATGTCAACTCTCTGAGAGCAGGGATAATGTTTTGTATACCCTAGCCCCTTGCACAGTGCCCTATATTCAGTAGGCATGTAACAAACGTATGTTGCTCAATTAAATTGAACTCAACCTAACAGAAATATACAAACAACATGAAGCCTTCTGGGATATCTTTTCCAACATCATTCTTCCCTGATACCTACCCCTACCAGTGATCTTTCTTTCATTCTTCTCATTCATTCAGACTCATTCTTTCATTCATCTCTTTAATGGAATAACATTCAAATACAGAACGCCAGACATTGAATGAGGAAAAATCATTGTTCAGTTGTGTCTGACTCTATGTGACCCCATTTGATTTTTTCTTGGCGAAGATGCTGGAGTGGTTTGCCATTTCCTTCTTCAGCTCATTTTACAGACGAGGAAACTGAGGCAAACAGGATTAATTGACTTGCCCAGGTCACACAGCTAGTAAGTGTCTGAGGCCAGATTTTGAACTCATGAAGATAGTCTTCCTGAATCCTTGCCCAGCACTCTATCCGCTGCACAGTGAGGAAAAAGTAAGGTTCAAATCATGACACGAATTTGTCTTTGTGTGATGATGGTCAAATCATTTAGCCTCTCAGTGTCTCAGTTTCTTCATCTGTAATATGGAAATTACTACTACCTGTTGTTGGTATAAATGCCCATTGTTCTTTGTATTTTGTTATAGTTATTTGTGTACATGGATCACATAGTCATTTCTCAAAGCTGGGATTAGGATTTATATTTCTGTTTACCCAAGATTATGTAAATTCGTGGGTACATTAGAAGTTTTATATGTATATTATTGGTTCAAATTAAAACATGGATGAATGGAAAGGAAAGAACTGCTTAGTGGGACTCTAGTCATCGAAGTGTAAAGTAACACAGGAATTTACACCTTAAAGGGACCCTAGAGGTTTTAGTCCAATCTTTTACTTTATAAAGAAGAAAAATGATGTCCAGGGATGCAAATTAACTTGTCGGAGTTTGCACAGATAGTAGCAGCACCAAAATATAATCTTAGCTTCTTTGATTCCAAATATAATGTTCTTTTTTTACTGTGCCAACAATTTATTGAGTCTACTAAGTACAGCAAACTGAGCTATAACATAAAGGATATGAAGAAACACATAGTCCTTGTCATCAAAGAATATACAATATGGTAGTGGGATAAAAGACCCATATTCAGAGAAATGTACAAACTAGAATGTTTTAAGTACATAAAAGTGGTACAAAGTCCTGTTATATCATATGGGGGAAAGATTACCTTCAGGAGTTAAGCAGTGAACTTTTTTTTTTCTTTCTATTTTTACTTTGCCCTGCAGTTCTAAGAGATTTGGGTGATTTTCTCTTAAGATTTCTTGAAATAAGATGTCTAGGCTTCTTTCCAGTCACAGCTTTTAAGTAATTCTTAGATTTTTTTCTCTTTATTTTCTTTTCCAGATTAGCTGTTTCTGATGAGATATATTTTTTCAGTTTTTATTTTAATAATTCTTGTTGCATCATTGAGTCACTAATTTTCATTTGGTACATAATAATTTTCAAGGAGTCTGTAGCTTGGGGAAAGTTTTGCATTTCTTATGCTAGCTGTTAATCTTTCTAAATCTTTCTTCTATAGCACTCATTTTCCCCCAGGCCCACATGAGTTCGTTGGCCCACAATTTAAGAAGCCCCAAAGGGGTCCCGAGTGGAAGAAGTTTAAGTCCTGATTTCATTTTAAAATCTTAAAAGCTTTTGCTTCATTTATTTCAGAAATTCTACTTGAACTTGCCCCTAGGTTGTGTTCTTATTTGAAGCTTTGCTCTTAGATGTTTTTGGAGTCATTCTAGTCTAGGTTTGTATCTTTGGTGTCATTGACCCCATAATAGCTACTTTGTGATTCTTTTTGTTTGCTTGTTTGTTTTCTCATTCTTCCAGACCTTTTTTCCAACTTCAGGCTTTGTGATTGGGCTGGTTCTGCACACTTCTACAAGCAGTGTTTGTTTTGTGCTTGACCATCTTTTGCATTTCTTGAGTCCTGTTGCTTAGTTTAGAAAAAGATACGCTCTCAATAAGCTTAAAATATATTAAAAGGTAAAGATAAAGCACATAGAATAGTATATTACACATGGCATGTATGAGCACGTGTCTGTGCAACCCGAAATTTTATAGTAAAAGCAGCTATCAACTTTCACTATGTATTATTAAGTGCATTAGAGAGGTGCAGAATAAAATGTTAGGTGAAATCTGAGGGGGAAGATCCTTACTAGTATGTAGGAGATCAGAGAAGGCTTCCTGGCGCTGGCCATGTTTTACCTGTGCTTAAGACAATGGCTAGGAGTTTAGCTGATAGAGATAATAATAACAACTATTAATAATAATAGCTAACATTTATATAGCACTTATAGCACCTACTATGTGCCAGGCACTGTGCTAAATAGTTTACAATTATTTTCTCATTTGATCCTCATAACTAACCTAAGGCGGTAGCAGCTAGCATTTATATAGAAATTTTAGGTTTGTAAAGCAGTTTAAAAATACTGCCTCATTTGATCTTTACAAATACCCTGAAAAGTTGGTACCATCATCATCTCCCTTTTACAGGTGAGGGAAGAGGAGACAGAGGTTACATGACTTGCTCATGGTTTCATAGCTAGTAAGGGTGTGAGGCTGGATTTGAACTAGGTTCTTCCTAGGTTCAGACCCAGCATGCTATCCACCACATCATCTAACTGCTTCTAGGCATAGGTAAGCTTCAAAAGGTATAGAGAGTAATGTGAGCCAAGGCACAAAGGTGAGAAACCATAGGGACTGTTTGGGAAACAGATCAGTTTGGCTGAGGAGCTACAGAATGAAGGGCAACAAGAAACTAGAAAGAGTGATGCTAGGTTATAAAGAATCTTGAAGAAAAAGACAAAAACTCTGAGCTGCACTCAGGATGCCAGAAAGAAGGGGCTGCTAGATCCTGAATGAAATATGCAGAGTTCTGGGACAGAATTAGAAGCTAAGCCAATTAACAGTAGGTTGCTGGAGGTATCAGTCTTTCTGGTCATGACAAACTTGGACTTGCTATGGCTGCTATTTTTAGAATGGCAAGTCCAACCCTCTGATAACGGAGGCAGTAACAAGAAAAAGTTTGTGAAAGAAACTTAGCCAGATGACCAAGCCAAACAAGGTGGCCACAGGACTGAGTATGGGTGTATGGGTGTATGGGTGGTGTGTGTGTGTGTGTGTGTGTGTGTGTGTGTGTGTGTGTGTGTTGCATGTTTGGAGAGAGAAGTTCCTATTAACTTGCCAGGCAGCGGGTTATGCAGGAACGGGAAATTTTGGATGTTGTCAACTTGGTCACAACACAGACAGTTTTTTGGGCTGCAGGAGCTCAGGCATCTCCACCTATATTGAAACTGAGTTCCCAATGCACCTTCCCCAAAAAGGGGACTATAAAACCACAAGATAAATTTAGAGCTGGAAGGAACATCTGAGGTCATCTAGTACAATGTTCTCATTTTATAGTTGAGAGAACCAAGACATGGAAAGGTTAATTGACTTGTCTGAAGATCACATATGTATTAAGAACAATTGGGTGGTGAAGTAGATGGAATATTAGACCTGGAGTCAGGAAGATCTGAGTTCAATTCTGGCCTCAGACCCTTATAGCTGTATGATCCTGGCCAAGTCACTTTACTTCTGTGCCTCATTTCCTCATCTGTAAAATGGGGATAATAATAGCCTCTACCTCCCATAGTTGTTGTGAGGATCAAACGTGAAAATATTTGTAAAACACTTTGTAAGCATTAAAGCTCTATATAATTACTAGCTATTGTTGTTATTAATTATTACTGCTAAATAGAAAGAGCAATAGGAAGAAAATGAAGAAGACAGAAGATGCCACCAATCTACTGAGCAGCAGGCTAATAGATAGTCCCTATATGTTGAAAAGGGAATTTGAATTGTGAGAACTATGTATGGCAATATATCTCTAATGTATGAGATTATTACCAATGATAACAATGATGTCCTTTATACGTTTTCAAAGTGCTTTACATATTGTGTCTCATTTGATCCTCAAAGTATTCCAATGAAATAGGAAATCAATAATGGTTAATTCTGTCCCAATCAATTGTACCTTGGGGCTAGTTATCAAGTTAATGAGCACTTATTAAGTACCTACAATGTTCTAGACACTGTGCTAAGCAGTGGGAAGATTAAAATTAAAAGTAAAAAAAAGAAAAACAAGCAAACAAAAAAGTAGTCACTGCTCTCAAGAAGCTGATGGCTTAATGGGAGATAACCTGCAAACAACAGCTTAGTGGCACAGTGAATCAGGAAGACCTGAGTTAAAATCCAGCCTGATATGTAAAGTAACCGTGTGACCCTGAGCAAGTAACTTAACCTCCCTTCACCTCAGTTCCTCATCTGTAAAATGGGATAATAATGACACCTACTTCGTAGGGTTGTTGTGAATATCAAATGAAACAATACTTGTAAAGTTCTTGACACAGTTTATCAGTAAGGCAAGATTCATGACCTCGAGGATGACCATGAACATGCCTGTATGGTTTGGAATAGCAAAATATGAAAAACTCTCTAGGTAGAAGGCAGAGGAAGTATAACATTTATTTAGACAGCAGAGGATCCAATCCCAAGACTAATAACTCCAATTTGATATAGTAGTAATTATATTCCAAAATCAGTAAACCCACCTCAATGTAGCAACAAGGAAATTATAACACAGGATTACAGCAAGGAACCAAGTCATCCTGTAACCTTCCCCTCTGCTAAGGCCTTCCCGTAACCAGTCACTCATGAATCCTAACTATCTGCTTGCCTGTGTCCTGTTTCACAGTTCTGAAAGCCCTTGCAGTTCTCGGAGTCCTTGCAGTCTCCTGGATTCTCAGTTCTCCAATCTTTCAATGTTGTGGATTCTCAGCTCTTTGATGTCCACACTCTCCACTCTGCAGTCTCTCTCAATACTGGCTACCTCAATGTCTTCTTGATGTGCACTTCTCAATTCTCCTTCTCTCAGTTCTGCTGCTCTCAAACCCTGGACTCTTTTTATATACAGTTCTAGACAGCATCTGATTGGCTAGAACTCAGTCCACACACAATTTGCTCTGGTCTTAGCACCTCTCCTTAAGGCCCTTGAAGGTTTCACACTTCTCCTAAACAGAAAATAAATAGCAAAAGGGTGTGGGCCTTGGGCCTCACACCTAGTAAGTAAAGGGTGTAAGCCTGCCTACAATCAAGCCTCTCCTAATCAAATTTCCCTTAACTGGCTCCACCTAAGAAACTTGCCTTAACTAGCTCCACCTGAGGCCTATTGAATGGTGGGGGGAAGATTTTCAATCACATTATCACCACACATAGTGCCTGGCACATAGTAGGCACCATACAGAGGCTAGCTATTATTATTGTTACAATTATTCTTATTTTCAAACAAGATATATAGAGGATAAATTTTGGAGATAACAATAGCATTAAGGGGGACAGGGAAAGGTACATAGTAGGAGTTTGTACTGGGACTTGAAGGAAGCCAGGAGTCAGAGAGAAGGAGGGAGAGAGTTCCCAGCCTGAGGAACAGAAAGTGAAAACGTCTGAAGATAGGAGCTTCCTGGTGGAAAAACAGCAAGGTAACCCATCATACTGGGCTCATAGGATTCAATGATGGTCATCTACAATATTTCAATGGCTAAACAGGAAGTATATCTGGGGAAATCCAGGATGATACCTCTCCCACCAGGCTGGAGAAAGGAGGAACAATCGAGGGTAGAGACTGATAGTGTATCTGATATTAATAGTGTATTCTAATAGTAATCAGAAAAAAAGAACAGCTAAGTAATGGGGAAAGGAAGACAGTTGCTGCTGCTGCCAATACTCCAGAAAAGCACATGGACCAGATGTTATAGAACGCCGAAAGAAGCAACAGACCTAGAATCTAGAAATCTTCACTGATCGAAACACCTTGGAAATATCATGTTCAACATTGTGCATCAAATTTTGGAAAAGATGCTGACATGTTTTAATGCATAAAGGGAAACATGACAAAGATTACTTGAGATCAAGGTATATGAAGACTGGGCGAAGGAACTTTGAGGTAGTTAGCTTGGAAAAGAGAAGACTAGGGGAGAGGAAGGACTTGGTTAACTGTTTTCAAATATATGAAGCACTATTATATGGGAAAGGCATTATCAGACTTTTCCTGTGTCTAAGGGGAAAATCTGGGAACAACAAGTAGAAGTTCCTAGGAGGCTGATTTTGGTTCAGTAGGACAAAAATTCTTCCGACAACTTAAGATTTCTAAAAGTGGAATAAGCTTCCCCAAAAGGAAGTGCATTCTCATTCAGTAGACGTCTTTAAATAAAGACTGGATAACTACTAATTTGGGATGTTTAAGGAGGGATTCTTCATTTTATAGAGGAAGGAAGTGAGTCTCCAGAAAGAGAAGCTGCTTGTATCAGGGGTGAGTGAGGCTTATAACCCTGGCATCCTGATACTGAGTAGAATCTAAACTCCTTGAGAAAAGTAAATGTTTTACTCCTGTCTTCACATCCACAACACCTAACACAGTATTTTGTACATAGTAGGTGTATAATAAATATGTTTCGAATTGAACTGAATTGCTTTGCTCCTTCATCTGCACAGTATTGAGTTGCAGATGAATTTTGACTCAGAGTTGCATAGATTTCAAGCTGGAAGGAAATTTAGAGGCCATCTATTCCAACTCCTTCATTTTGCAGATGAGGAAACTGAGGCCTAGAGAGATTAAGTGACTTGTATTAGGTAGCCCAAGTATTAAGTAGCAGAGCTGGGATTCAAACACAGGTTCTCTTCAAATTCAGCACTGGATCACTGGACCTCACTAACCTCCCTTAAAAAGAACAGATTGTTTATAGGTATTTGTGAGCTCTCATTTATGAACAATTTAATATACCACAGTGAAAAAAATACAGAGGGTTTTGGTGTTACAAAAACTAATTTTGAACACTGGCTCTTCTCCTTTCTAGCTGTGTGACTGTGGGCAAGGCACTTGATATTCCTTGGCCTTGATTACTTCAGTTATTGCTGATAGCCATGTCCAACTCTTCCTGACCCCACTTGGGGTTTTGTTGGCAAAGACACGGGAGTGGTTTGCCACTTCCTTCTCTAGTTCACTTTATAGATGAGGAAACTGAGGCAAACAGGATTAAGTGACTTGCTCAGGATATAAAATTGAGCTGATAGTTGTAATCCCTATCTCACAGGGTTGTTGCAAAAATCAAATGAGATAATGAATGTAAATCACTTCAGAAACTTGACAGGTGCTCAATTAACACCTGTCAAGTGAATAAAAGAAGGCCCTCCTATACTTTTTCCCCTTTTGTATCTATACATAGCATTTGAGCTTCTTAACTTGAGTACTCCTAGACTAAATGAGGTCAAGCATTTTGCCAATTAGAAATTTTACAAGACATTCTGAACCCAAAACATAAAATCTGTTTGTGCAATGAGGCACTGTGACAGGGGCCTTTACAGAAATTATGTTCTCCAACCAGTCCTTTCAGAAGCAGTGGTAAATTCTCAGAAATCACAGAACTGTAACAAGGAATTATAACCTTACATGATCTCAGGAATGAGGCAGACAATTGCCATTCTCTGTGGCACAATGAATCTATGAAATCACACATATCACAGAAATCACCAAGTCTACTGTCTTCATTTTACACATGAAGAAACTGAAGGTCAGAAAAGGAAAGGTATGAGTTATCCAAAGTCACAAAGTAAATGTCAGAACTGAGACTAAAACAGGTAGTTACATCTCATTGTTCAGATGCAACTGAATCATCAATACCAGAAATAGACGTAAGAGTACTGTGAAGCCATTCTCCCTAAGATCTTGGAGTTCTTTCAAGTAGGTGAGCTTTTCTTCCACGCTACTTTGGGTACCTTCTGCACATACTTATAAATGTACATGTTACCTCCATTAGAATATAAGCTTCTTGAGAGAGCATAATGTTTCACTTTTATCTTTGTACTCCTAGTGTACAGCATAGTATGTGGTACATAGTAGCTGCTTGGTATTTTCTTTATTTCATAGATTTATTGATCATTTGATGCATATAAGAAATGACTATAAATTAATGTCTGTTTCTTAAATAAAAATCACAACTCAAAAGTCCTTTCTCAACCTCTCTTCTAGTGGTCATAGTGATGATTTCAATAATACTACTGATAAAAACAGTGAAGTAGAAATAAACACTGTAATGAGTTTTATAAAATCTATAATCAAATATTCCTCTTAGAACATGAAACAAAGAAACCATTATATTGCTTTCCAAAGAGCAAAGAAGCCATACGATGCTGGAAACAGAAGGGTCCTTGGAACACAGGATTTTAGAAAACAGAATGCTAAAGAGTTGGAAGGACCTTCTATTTTTTAATATAGGGTAGTAGAATGTAGAACAATGAATTCTGGAGATGGAAACGTCTTTGGAGATTAGCAGGTGAGAACACAGATTATGATATCTAGGACGTACCTCAGCAGCTATATAGTCCAATCCCCTCTATTTATAGTTAAGGATAAGGAGAGCCAGGAAAGTAAAGTGATTTGCCCAAGGTCACATAGTTAGTAAGCATCAAAGGGAGGATCTGAACCCAAGTCTTTGACTACAGAACCATTTCCACTGTTTCATACTGCCACCTTTTCTATCCTCCTTGCCAGACCCCCTACTCATTTCCCAATAAAATTCACTGTGCACTTCCTTTGATAATTACTAAAACTACCAGGAGAAAGGTGCCACTTCAGAGATTTCAAGGTATTTCTCTTCCTACGCAAAATTTCCATCTTCTAGGGAAATCACCTGCCCCAGTTGGCTCTGCTTCCTGTATTTCTGGACAACTGCTCACACCATGCCAGGCCTCTACTCACCTGCATTCGGTTGATAACCCTTGGAAAATGAAGTTCTGTCACTCTCCACTCAGAAGAATGAACAAAATAAACAAACCTGATAATAGCAGACAAAATTTAATTACAGAGCTCACAATGAAAGGGGAGAAGGGAGGGAGGGCTAGAATATCAAAGATGGCAACAGGAAGAGGGGAGAAACAATTGAGTTCAAGTCAGTCCAGTTGGGGTTTTTCCCTCTACTTTGAATGTAAAATAAAAAATTCAAGGTTTTAATTACCCCCTTCTCTCTCTCCCTTTATCCCCCACCCCTCTTCTATCCCTGTTTGACAATAAAATCAATGACAATGGACACATCCTGCAGTTCAGCTCCAGCTTTTAACTTTTGTCATCTGTTCTCATTTTAGGTTTCTTCCATTAACCTCTGGCACAGCTGCGAAGAAGTTCCAAGGTTTGGGGTTTTATTTATTTGGGTCCGGAAGTAGCCATCTCAGTAACCTTTGTTGCTTTTCATCTCCCTTTGTCCTCAGTGGTCTGGGAGATGTTTGGCAAAAGCTGGCCTTTTGTGAATCATGTCCTAGAATAATCGTAACCAACTAGCAACGACAGTTGAAATGTTTCTGTCTTCTTCTGATCAAGGTCTCTGGTTTTATGTATCAATATATCTCTGATTTGGGCTAAGTGGACACTGGAAAGCCTAGTTAGGCTTTCATAACTGGAAATGGCCTTAGAGCACGGAATATTTAAAAATAAAATACAGGCTAGTAGAGTAGAAGAGGAAGGCACCTTAAAATATTAGGGCAAGAAGGCACCTTAGGACATATAATGTTACATTATATATAGTCCATATTACACTATATATACTATATTACTAGTCTGTACTATACTATTATAGTATTAGCATATAATACTATTATTGGTAGTATGTTATTAGCACTGGTATACTCTGGGCAAGTCAATTTAGCTCAGTTTCCTCAACTGTAAAAGGAGGAGTCATTGAGAATAACACCAAAGAATCCCTTCTAGCTCTAAAATGTACAGTTCTAAGGGCATTTTCACCTTTGGCATTCTACCGCCTACTTTCAAATTTTCTGGATTCTAAATTCCATATCAGGATTAATGTTCTTTGCTATTCCTGTTCTATGTGTTTTAATTGTGTATGCTATTTTAAAACATTTTGGAAGCAGTGTATTCTTAATGATAATTTTGTTGATGCTGCTATTAAATATAAGATTCTTATTCTCCTATACACATATATCATGGTGCCCCCAAACAACTCAAAAGTCATCCAAAGGGGCATAAGTGTTTGTGGAGGAATTGCTTGTTTTACTTGCAAATAGGTGGTGGCTCTGTAATTTTCTGTTTTAATTAATATGGTTATTCAAAGTAAAAGCACCAAGGTATCATTTTATCAGAGATTTAGAGCTAGAAAGAACCTCAAAAACCCTATAGCCCAATCCCTTCATTTTACAGATAAGAAGACAAGCTGAGGAAGGCTGAGTGACTGCACTCCAAATCACACATGTGTGAAGCTTCAGAGAAAGGGTTTGAACCAAGGACTTCTGATATTTCTTTTAAAGGAAACGCCAGAACATATCATTTCCAGGCTGGAGCTGATTAATTTCTTTCCTGGTGTTAATGAATCTGAGGATAGCTTACTGGTGATCTCTTTCTCTTTAATCCCTACTTTTCTTCCCCCATATGTCTCTCCCATGACCTTCTCTCTTCCCCTCTTTTCTCCCTCTTCTTTTTGCCTTTAGCTACCCTTCCCCTATTTAAACCTACTGGCTTGGGGGAAAGTCAACTGAAAATCTAAAAGAACCCATAGGTAAAACTCCTCATAGCATCTGAGGCCCAGTGAATAAAAGTCCAGAAAGCTGGCAGGTATCTGAAATTTTCTAAGCAACAGAGCTATCCTTCCTAAGATTGTCCCCTTTCCTCAATATAGGTAAAGAACTAATAAAAACAAGCAAAAAAGAAAATTCCCCAGTGAGCTTCCTTCTCTGGTCTAGGCTCATTTTGGCCTCTGGAGTTTTTGACATTATTCTTGCAAGGCTGCTACAAGTCTGTATTCATCATATTCCCTGTCTTTATTTCTATTTTTAGTACATAATTAATGAGTTCCTTGTGCATCCCCATGAATCCCTCTAGACCAGAAGCATCAAAAACATATGATGAAGTGGCATAACACTCCCAAGTGTGGCTGGAACCAGACTAAAATCTAAACAGGAAATTTTTATCAAAATAAATAAAATTACAATAAAACATAGATAATATTATGTAGTTTTCTAAGTCAATATGTGGCCAATGGGGATCATTATGTACAGGTTAGTGGCTCCCATTTCTATCTGAATTTTATACCACAGACCTAGACAATATATCTTTTTCTTCCTCACAGGAATTATGTCTTTGTATCTCCCAAATTTGATTCTTGAGAGCTTCCCACTCCTCCTGATCTGTTTCTCTACTGAGTTTTACTTCATTGGTGCTTACTTTTCTTTCTTGTGATCTTTCGGAAATCTGTAGTCTCACAATATTTTATACAATAATCACCACATTATAAAAATAAACAACTTTGAAACAGTCCAGCCATCTTATCAAGTTAATGCCAGACCATGATTCCAAAGAACCAATGATAAACCATGCTCTGACCTGCTGACAAAGAGATGAGCCACTCAGGGTGTATGCCGAGACTATATTTTTGGACATGGCCAATGTGAGAATTAGCTTTACTTGTATGTATAGTTGATTTAAAAAAAAAGTTTTATTCCCTAGGCCTTTTCCAGGGGGCAACAAATGCTTGTTTATTTAAAAAAAAATTAAACAAATCTGTTCTCCCAATGTCTAAAGTGTATGTTAGATTTCTCCTCTCTCCACAATTGTAAGGTAGAATGGTCATTTGCAGTCTCCACCTCACAAAGGAACCTATTATTTTAACACCAGAAGCCAGTTGAGAATAATCAGTAAACATTCATTAAGCACCTACTATCTGCCAAGTACTGGGGATACAAGAGTCAAAAGACAGGTCCTGTCCTCAAGAACTTTATAGTCCAATGGAAGAGACAAAGCAAACATACACAAAGCAAGCTATATACAGCATAAATAGAAATAATTAAAAAGAAAAGAACTGTGAATTAAATAAAGGAGGTTGAGGAAGGCTTCCTGTTGAAGGGGAGATTTTAGTTGGGACTTAAAAAGAGTCAGGGAGGTCAATAGTCTGGGCAGTGCAGGGACAGCATTGCAGGACAGCCAGAGAAAATGTGTGGAACTGAGAGATGGAGTGTTTTGTTCATGGAACAGTGAGGAGGCCAGTGTCACTGAACTGAAGAGTATGTGTTGGGGAGTATAGGTGGAAGAAGACTGGGAATGTAGGAGGGGGCAAGGTTATGAAGGGCTTTGAATCCCAAACAGAGAATTTTGTATTTGCTCCTGGAGGCAATAAATAGCTAGCCATTGGAGTGTGTGTGTTGGTGGGAGGAGGAATAAAATGTTGGGACCTGCACTTTAGGAAAACCATTTCAGTGGCTGAATGGAGAACAGACTGGGGTAGGGAGAGACTTGAGGTAAACAGACCCACTAGCCAACTATTGCAATAACCCAGGCCTGAGGAGATAAGAGACTAATTCACAGTGGTTGCAGTACCAGAAGGGTGAAGGAATATTTGAGAGATGTTGAAAAGGTGAAATCAGTAGGCCTTGGCAACAGATTGGCTGAAGGCCAGGGGTAGGGAGGGTAGAAACAGTGAGGAATCCAGGATGACTCCAAGTTTATGAGCCTGAGTGACTGGGAGGAAAGTATTGCCCTCTACAGTAATAGGAAAGGGAGGAAGGCAGTTGGGCTTAGGGGGAAAGATAATGAGTTCTGTTTTGGACATATCGAGTTTAAGATGTCAAAAGGACATCCAGTTTGTGATTCTGAAAGTCAGGGAGAGATATGAGACTAGAGGCTGGGGAAGCAGCCGTTAGATTTAAGATCATCAGAATAGAAATGTTAAATTAATGGGAATAGAGGATATCATCAGCAAGCATTATATGTAATGGGGAAAGCTAGATGCATTCCCAGTAAGATCAGGGGTGAAACAAGGATGTCCATTATCATCCCTATTATTCAATTTGGTACTAGAAATGTTAGCTGTAGCAATAAGAGAAGAAAAAGAAATTGAAGGAATTAGAATATGCAAAGAAGAAACTAAGTTATCATTATCTGCAGATGATATGATGATTTATTTAGAGAATCCTAGAGGATCAAGTAAAAACTTTTTGACATAATAAAAAAAAAACTTTAGCAAAGTTGCAGGATATAAAATAAACCCACATAAATTCTTGGCATTTCTATGTATTACTAACAAAGCCCAACAGCAAGAGATAGAAAGAGAAATTCCATTCAAAGTTACTGTAGACACTATAAAATATTTGAGAGTCTACCTGTCAAGACAAACTCAGGGCCTATATGAACACAATTACAAAATACTTTTCACACAAATAAAGACTGATCTAAATAAATGGGAAAATATCAGTTGCTCATAGTTAGAATGAGCTAATACAACAAAAATGACAAATTTACCTAAACTAATTTACTTATTCAGTGCCATACCCATCGAACTACCAAAAAAATTTTACAGAGCTGGATAAAATAACAAAAAAATCATCTGGAAGAACAAAAGGTCCAGAATATCAAGAGAATTAATAAAAAGAAATGCTAGTGCAGGTGGCCTAGCCATACCGGATATTAAACTGTATTATACAGCAGCAGTCATCAAAACTACTTGTTGCTGGCTAAGAAACAGAGTGGCAGATCAGTGGAGTAGGTTAGGTACCCAAGATGCAGTAGTCAACGACTATTGCAATCTACTCTTTGATAAACCCAAAGAATCCAGCTTCTGGGCTAAAAATTCACTATTTCATAAAAACTGCTGGGAAAACTGGAAAATGATATGGCAGAAACTGGGCATAGACCAATATCTTATACCATATACCAAAATAAAGTCAAAATGGGTTCATGATTTAGGAATAAAGGCTGATACTATAAGCAATTTGGGAGAGCAAGGAATAGTTGACCTGTCAGATTTATGGGAAAGGGAAGAATTCATGACCCAACAAGGGATAGTGTTACAAAATGCAGAATGAACAATTTCGATTATTTTAAATTGAAAAATTTTTGTATAAACAAAGCCAATGCAACAAAGATTAGGAGGGAAGCAGAAAACTGGGAGAAAATCTTTACAACCAGTATCTCGGATAAAGGCCTCATATCCAAAATATACAGGGAACTGAGTCAAATTCATAGGAATACAAGTCAGTCCCCAATTGCAAAATGGTCAAAGGATATGGACAGGCAGTTTTCAGAGGAAGAAATTAAAGATATCTATAGTCATATGAAAAAATGCTCTGTCACTATGGATTAGAGAAATGCAAATCAAAACAACTCTTAGATACCACATCTCTCCTGTCAGATGGGCTAACATGACTAAACAGGAAAATGATAAATGCTGGAGAGGAGGTGGGAAAATTGGAACATTGTTACATGGTTGGTGGAGTTGTGAACTGATCCAGCCATTCTGGAGAGCAATTTGGAACTATGCCCAACAGGGTATAAAAATGTGCATTCTCTTTGACCCAGAAATACCACTTCTAGGACTATATCCCAAAGAGATCATACAAGTGGGAAAGGGACCTGTATGTACAAAAATATTTATAGCTGCTCTTTTTGTGTGGCAAAGAATTGGAAATCAAGGGGATGCAACTGGGGAATGGCTAAACAAATTGTGGTATATGCACGTAAAGGAATACTATTGTGCCATAAGAAATGAAGAGCAGATGGACTTCATTATAACCTAGAATGACCTATGTGAGCTGATGCTGCGTGAGGAGAGCAGAACCAGGAGATCATTATACATGATTACAGACACATGGTATCTGCAAGGACTAACTTTCATAGACTTGACTCCTCTCATCAACGCAAGGTTCAAAGACAGCTGCAAAAGACTCATGATAGAAACAGCTATGCACATTCAGAAAAAGAATTATGGAGTCTGAATGCAGATTGAGGCAAATTTTTGCTGTCTTTTTTCCCTTCTTTTTTTGGTTTCATTTCTCCTTTCTCATGATTCATTCCATTGATTTTAACTCTTCTTTACAACTGGACTATTATGTAAATAAGTTCAATGTGAAGGTATATGTAGAACCTACATTAGATTATGTGCAGTCTTGGAGGGGATGGGGAAGAGAGGGAGGGAGAGAAAATTTGGAACCCAAAAACTTGTGGAACTGTTGTAAACTAAAAATTAAAAAATAAATTCCTAAAAAAGATGTCAAAGGGACATACAGTTTGTGATTCTGAAAGGCGGGTAGAGATGTGCAAATAGAGGTCAGTAGAGAGCCTGGAGAAGCAGCCATTAGATTTGAGATCATCAGAATAGAAATGTTAACTCAACTAATGGGAATAGAGGATATCACCAAGGGAAGCACAGAGGGAGAAGAGAAGGCCTAGGACAAAACCCTGTGGGATGTCTGAGTTAGAGGGTATAATCTGTAAGAGGGAATCCAGGAAAAGAGACTGAGAAAGAGTGATCAGGTCCAGGAGAAGAGTGGTATCCTGAAAATCTAGAGGAAGAGTATCAAGAAGGAGAGGGTAATCTAGTGATCATTTTGAAGATTATTACTTCACAATATGGTTTGACTAGAAATGGAAATGACATGCCACTTCAGTATCTCTGCCAAGAAAATCCCATGGACGGTTGGTCCATGGGTCATGAAGAGTGCAACATGACTGAATGTCTGAACAACAATACAGTTTGAAATCTAGCATTGCAAGGTTGGTTTTTCCTTTTTCTTGATTCCCTTCATATTACTGACCGTTTATTCTTCCAGATAAATTTTATTATTTTTTCTAGCTTTATAAAATAATTCTTTGGTAATTTGATTGGTATGCCACTAAATCAATTTAGGTAGAATTGTCTTTTTACTGCATTTGGTTGGCCTACCTATTAATATTTCACCAATTGTTAAAATTATTTTTATTTGTGTGAAAATTGTTTTGTAATTGTGTTTCCCATCCATGAAGTCAAAGACAGAGATAATCATTTATTGGCACATGGCTACCCCTTCTCCCTGCCAGAGGTGAGAAGAGTTAGAACTGATTTCTCCTTTAAAAACCCATAGCCTTGGCCTGTGTCATTTGAGCTGCCCTGATATGCAAATGATGAAGACCCAGCTTATAGGTCATGGCATAGGTGATGGCATTAACTTGAATATGCCAAGTATGAGGGTCGTTTCTCCCAAGAAAATTGCTTTCTTTCCCCTCCCATCCAGAATCACAGAATTTGAGAGTTCAAAAACCTCTGCCACTATTGGATCCCACCCATGCACTAAAGGAATATCTACTATAAAATACCAGCAAGTCATTCTAACTATTGGGAGGTTTGTTCTGACATCTGATCAGGCCGCTTTGTAACTTCCAGCCTTTGTTCCTGGTTTATTCCTTGGGTCCACATAGAACAGATCTCTCTTCCCCATGGCAGCCCTTTTAATAGTTTAAAAGAGCTGTCATGCCACCTTTAACTTTTCTGTTCTCCAGATTGAGCATGCCTAGTTCCTTCAATGGATCTTCAGATGACAAGGACTCAACACTCTTTACCATCTTCGTTGCCCTTTTCTGAACATTCTTCATCTTATCAATGCCCTTGTTAAACTACAGCACCCAGAACTGAGCTCAAATATCTAGATCAGGGGCAGGGAACCTGCAGCCTTGAGGCCATGTGTGACATTCTAGGTCCGCAGGTGCAGCCTTTTGACTGAGTCCAAGTTTTATAGAATGAATCCTTTCTTTAAGGGGATTTGTTCTATGAAGTTTGGATTCACTCACGGGGCTGCACTTGAGGACCTAGAGGCCCATGTGTGGCCTTGAGGCCACAGGTTCCCCACTCCTGATCATGATAAAGACTGATGAATAGAAAATTCAGTAGAATGAACATCTCTTTATTCCTGAAAATTACACAGCTAAGGGAATCATTAGCTTTGCTGGCTGTCACAACTCACAGATGACTCTTATTGAGGTTGTAGTCCACTAAACCATGAGATCTTTCTTCCCCCTGGAACAACTGCTACCTAACCATGCCTCCTCTGTTTTGGACTCACGATTATTTTTTACCCAAGGATAAAACTTTGCATCTATCCCTATTGAATTCCATCTTATTAGGTACAGCTCAGTACTCTTATCTTGTGAAATCTTTTGGGATCCTGACTGCATGATCCCAGTGTTTCAGCTTTTCTCCTAGGTTGTCTTGAAGAAACCCAAAACTGAGGCTGATTGTAGCCTAACCCTCCAATAAATTAATCCTAGTGTCCTATACTCTTTTTCTTCTTTTGTTGTGCTTGCATGAGCTAAACATGCCCATAATGAGTGACCTATTAATTTATCCATTGCTCATCTGAATTTTCTGCAAAACCCTCTCAAGTCCCAACAGTGCTAGAACAGAATAGGGCAGCAGTACAAGTACAATTATTCTCAGTTTTAAAGGAGAGAATTGAGTGGATGACTTTCCCCTGAACATAGTATAGAAGGTGGGATTTGAATCCAGGTCTCCTGACTCCAAGTCTAACACTCTATCTACCACATAATATTATTGCTAAGCCCTCTAGACACTTTTTATCATCTCTAGTATAAAATATAAACAGTTCTACTTAGCTTTTAAATTCCTTCACTATCTTTCCCCCACCTACATTTTCAGCCTCATGAAACACTCTTCCTCCTGCATTTGCTCCCAGCCAAATTGACCTCCTCTCGGTTCCTCACAAAGGACATTACATTTCCTTTTTATGTGCCTTTGTAATACCCAACCCCCATGCCTACAATGCATGCCTCCTTTACCTCAACTTCAAAGAGAGCCTCTCTTCCTTTAAGAAGCAGCTCAAGCACCATTTTCTGCTTGAAATCTGTATTGATCTCCCCAATTGCCAGTGCCCACCCTCCCAAATTAATTACCTGATACACTACATGTGTATAGCATATATTATACACACACACACACATATATGTATTATATATATACTCATATACACAAATATATATTATATGTATGTCTATATGTACTTACATGTTTATGCTGTACATATTTATATATGGACTGTCAAAATTGCATTTATCGAATACTTACTATGTGCCAGACACTGCCAAAAGCCTTACAAATATTAGCTCATTTGATCCTCTCAACACCCCTAGAAGGTAGGTGCTCTATTATTCCCATTTTATAGTGGAGGAAGCTGAGGCAGAGGTTAAGTGATTTGCCCTGGAGTCACATAGCCAGTAATGAGTTCAGATTTCATCTCAAAGCTTCCTGACTCCAGGCCCAGTGTTCTCTCCACTGTCCGACCTCACAGGCTCTGGGAGTAGAGATTATTTCATTGTTTGTATTTGTTCTGTCAGTGCCTAGCATACTAATTGGCATAGTATAGGCACTTAATAAGTATTTTTTGACCTTGACTGCTTGTTTGAAGGTCTCATCTGTAGTATATGGCACACCTGGCAGCTAGGTGATGCAGTGGGTAGAGCACTGGGCTTAGAATCAGGAAGACTCATCTTCCAGATTTCAAATCTGACCTCTTCAGACACTCACTAGTTGTGTGACCCTGGGCGAGTCACTTAACCCTGTTTGCCTCAGTTTCCTTCTCTGTAAAATGAGATGGAGAAGGATGTGGCAAACCACTCCAGCGTCTTTGCCAAGAAAACTCCACATGGGGTCACAAAGAGCCTGACAAGAATAAAAATGGCTGAACAATGGCACCTTATGTGACCTTCGGCAAGTCATTTAATGTCTCTGAGACTCAGTTTTCTCAACTGTAAACTGAATGGGTTGGATTAGATGATCTCTGCAGTCCTTTCCAGCTCACCCAGATACCCAGGCCTGTTCTGCTTACATATACTAAAAAACAATAGTTATGGGTCTGTCATCCCTTTGGGAAAGTTTACTCCAGAGAACTGCAGCAAACATTTACATTTTCCCTTCTAACAAAGAGGAAGGGCTCGCTCAGCTCCAGTGAGCAGCATAAACACTAGCTGGCAGCAAACTGGAGATTACAAGCAGTTGATTATAAATGATTCCCACTGAATGGTTGGCATTGACAATGCCTTGGGTTGGCAGATGTTTTCATGGAGATGAATAGAAATTTGCAAATGAGGAGAAAGGCCTGGATTAGGGGCTTTATTGTCTTTTCCCCCTTATTTGGTCCTTGTCTTATAAAAACCTGGATTTTCCCCAGCCTTTTGGCCTCAAGCAAGCACTTTCCCTCTCTTATCCTCAATTTCTTCATCTGTAAAGTGAAGGGATTGGATTCGATGATCTCAAAAAATGACCTTTCAGTTGTAAATCTTAGTGCTTATTACAGTGCCTGGCACATAATCGGTCATTAATGTTTGGTAACCTGAGTTAACTAAATCATATTATCAACTAACATGTATTTCATTGATTATCCTTCCATTCTAGAGACAGTAATTCAGTGGGAAAAAATGCTGTAAATGAATCAGACATGGGTTTTTGCACTAGTTCTATCTCTTAAAAACTCGATTCTCATTTAAATTATTTCCCTTCCTTGGGACTCAATTTTTTAGGCATTTTGCCTACTTGATTCGCTATTTCTAAATTTGCATTTAAGTTGAGGAAGTTGGAATCAGTCATAGCTTGAGATGCAATGACCTTAGAAGCTGTTGACTGGAACCCCTCAACTTAAGATGAGGAAATTGAAGCTTAAGGAGATCAAGCGAAAGCTGGAATTTGAAGTCAGGTCTTCCTGGTTTTTAGTCTAGTGCTCACTCTGTGACCCCTTGGCCTCTATGGTCTCTTTCAACTTATGGGCTCAAATCCTCTCTCTTCCATGGAGCCTTCCCTGAAGATTAATCTTTGGGAATTTGTTCTTCCTCTGAAACCTTCAGCATATACTAGCCTTCTTTTTGTCCCTTGCATATATATCTTACTGGCTTTGCCACTGAATTGTTTCTAGTATTGGTTATGGTTCCCTGACAAGATGGTAAGACTGCCGAAGTCAAAGTAAAAAGCTTACACATATTTCTTCCCACTGCCTCTGCCAGCGCGGTTTTTGTGTTTTACTTTCATTTTTGTGTGCCCAGTGTAGAGTACTAGGCATTGCATTCAGTAAGAGCTCGATCAATGTTTGTAGATTCAAATTGATCATTGGAAATAAAGAACTTAGTAGATTCAAAAATGTCTCCTAATTAGAAGATGACACAACAGTATCTTCAAATATCTACATTTAGACGAAACATCAAGAAAGGGAAGATACTGTGCCACTCAACAGCAAAGCCCAGGCAAGGTACAAGAAAAGAGAAGAACATTCAGCAAATGAGTGAACCTGGCATATACGAATCATTTCCCCCCAAAGTAACATGTTAACAAACATCTTCTGCTCTTGTCACATGGCCGACTGGAAAAATCACTGGGATTTTAACAGAGCAGGTATTTAAATACATAGTTAAATAGAAATAAAATTGTTATTGTAATACACAATTGTATTGTATACATAATGCACATTATATACATAAATGTAATGTAATTGTAAACACGTAATTAAATACAAAATGGGCACTTATAAAGTTCTTTAAGATTTGCAGAGTGTATCACACCTGAGCTTTAGAGTAACGTGTTGTTATACCCAACAGGTACAATACCCTCTTAATTATTATGACAATACATTTCACAGAGGAAGGAAAAGAGGCTCCTTGAGGTTAAGTGTTTTGCCCACAGTCACATAGCTTGTAAATGGGAAAAACCACTAATCAGTGGCTCAGGATTTAGAGGAACTGAGTTTAAACTGGACCTTGGTTTCTAACATCCTAGATGATTTTTGGCAAGTCATTAGCCTCCAAGGGACTCATCTTCTTCTATAAAATAAGGGTGTTGCATCAGATGATCTCTGAGGTCCATCCCTACTCCAGATCTATAACCCTAAGTGCTATAAATACTAGAATTAAAACCCAGATCATCATTACTCCAAATCCAGCACTCTATCCACTAAACCACAGTGCCTCTTCAAAAAGAATTCAGAGAGTTTTCTTTAAATTCACCTTTCACTATGGAAAGAAAAGAGGGAAGTTATAAGGCATAGTTTTTTTTTTTAATAAAAAGCATTCAATTTGGTATAGAGTTATGGATAGAGTCAGTGTGGTATAATGCATAGAGTATTAGACTCAGAGTCAGGAATCACTGAGTTAAAATCCTGTGCCAGCTACTTGCGAGCTATGTATCTCTAGCCAAATCAATTAATTGTTCTAGGTCTCAATTTCGTATCTGTAAAATGAAAGGGTAACACATGATGAACTCAAAGATCCTTTCCTGTTCTCAATCCATAATGTTATGATTCTATGTCTGGCTCCAATACTTATAAGTTATATTGTGGAGATTATTTCAAATTTTTAAGCCTTATTTCTCTTATCTATGGAATAGAAAATAGACACTTCTTAGCTGTGTGACCCCAAGCAAGTCACTTAACACCGTTTGCTTCAATTTCCTTATTTGTAAAAGCAAATGGCAAACCACTTCGGTTTCTGGGCCAAGAAAACCCCAAATGGGGTCAAAAAGAATCAGACATAACTGAAATGACTGAACAACACAGAAGAAATAGATAGATATGCATGTATTTATATAGCGACATGCATCTATGTATGTCTATATGCATATATTATGTATGAGTATATATACACATACACATATGTAGTTATATGTGTGTACATATATACACACATGTAATATACATACCTGTATATATGTATACCCACATATCGACTTATATGTGGGTATACATCCTACATGTGTATGTTTTATACATACATGTGTATATTATCTGTACATATTGCACAATATATGTATACACATATATATGTATTAAATGCTACTATACCTACATGACAGGATTGTTGGATTATTGGGGAAAAGTGGATTGTAAATGGTAAAGTATATATGAATATGAGTTACTCCAATTCCTCTCTATTCAATACATCCAGTGCTCACCATGCCATAAGGGTGACCCTAGTTCCATCAATGAAACTCTATCTTTGATAGATCCTACTAGCTTGAGAAGGTTTTAGGCACAGGTTTATTGATAGAATGTATATATCCATCTTCTGAGGACCAAGGGGAAAGCTAGATAAGTTGGAGAAATACCAACACTCACATAATGAATATGGCAAACCTTTGGGCAATGTGAATCCTTTTCATTTGTCCTGCTTCTAACCCCTTTAAACTACAGCCACTGCCGCCAGCTAGGCCTTTGTACTCTCCAAATCACAAGCCTCAACATCTTGCCATTCAGCTGTACACTAAAGACCAGGAGATCTTGTTTTATACCCTAAAAAGCTCAACCTTTCTGTAAACATCAATCTGTATTAGAATGTGACCTCAGTGAAAGCAAGGACTAACTTTTTGTATTTATGTTCCCTATGCTTAAAATAATGCTTGCCACATAGTAGAGATTTAATACATCTTGGTGTTGATTTTTCTCTCATTCATTCATTTGAGAATTCACATTAGGAAAAGACCCCTATTCATTTAATACATGTGGCAAAACTTTCAGCAATAACTCATTTCTTGTGTTTGATCAGGTAAATCATACTGCCAAAAAAAAATCCCGTGTAGTGGAATGAGTTTGAGCATGCCTTCAGACAGATGATCCCCTATTCAGCATAAAAATAAGACCCTATGATTCTAAAAAAAAAATTGGGAATCTTTCACTGACATAGCTTCCCTCACTGACCCAGGTTGATTCTATGATATCATTGGAATGGTGAACTACTGGTATGTAAATTTCTTCCACTGACTGAGATCAGTGACAAATCTGTAAATTATAGTCATTGAGAACTGTCTAGAAAACGTGGGGGGTTAAGTCACTTGTCAATGTTCTCACAGCATATCTAAGAAGCAGAATTTGAACTCTGGTCTCCCTGAAACCAAGAGTAACACTCCATCCACTACACAATGCTCTCTCCTTATTAATTATTAGAAAATGTAGAGAGCAACCTAATGGAATATAGTGATGCTTGTGGGAAGTATAAACATTACTGAAATAAACTTTGTATTGAGGAGAAACCCTGTAAAGATGATGAACATCGGAAAGCTATTAGAAAGAGTACTTTCTTTATTGTCAGAGAACTTATACAGCAGGTAAATCTTATAAATGAAAAAGATTTAGAAATTACTTTAGGGGTTGGTCAAAACTTACAGGAAAGACCCACCCTATGAATGCAATAAATCTATGAAAAAAATTAAGAAATTCACTTTTTCCAAAAGAGAAAATCCATACTAGAAAGAAATTATAAATACAATGGATATGTTTATATATCCATTGGCTTCCATGTCCTCTGAGCTTGCTTTTTTAATGTTAAGATTCTACCCCTCTGACAAGCTCATCATCAGAGTTTTGGATGGCAAGAGGCTTTTTTCCCCCAACCACAGTAACTCAGGAAGACTGTATACTAAAGTATGGAGAGGATGTGGTCTGTGTTGGGTCAGAGAGTGAGAGAGTCTTCACATCAAAATAATCATATAACTCTGAAGTATTGCCATATTATTATTCTATTCAGCTCAATTCAGCTATTCACCACACACCTACGTTATGTATTGAGCACTGTAAACTTGGGCTGAATTCATGAGTTTACTAACCAAACTTCCTGCTTCAGACACATCAGACCCTCTCAGACCTAAAGTGTTCTCTCCAGAGGGTGTGAAAAAGCCATTCCAAGACAAAATGATTCTTGGCCCACACATATGTCAAAGGACTAAAGATGCTTTCAGGATAGAGAGCAATAGTCCCTTCAGAGAGGTAGCAGAATGCCTGCTTCAATGGTGAGGGGGGACCCTCAAGTCCTGTGGGATGATGGAGAAAGACTTAGCACCCAGAAAGGCTTGAATTCAAATAAAATCCAGCACTTAACGCACTGCCTGGCACATAATAGGTGCTAAATAAATGTTTATTGAATTAAATTGAAAAATCTCACCTCTCACGGGGCCTTACCTGATAGGCTAAGGACTTCATAACATTAAGAAATAGGGAGTCATTGAAAATTTTTGAGTACAGAATTTGCCCAAGTATTAATGAAGGACAGGGTGGGGGAAGGTGAAAAGAGACTAGTAAACTGGGGGTTAATTATAAAGCTATTCAGTTCAATACAAAAAAAATTCATTGCAATTCAATTAAAAATATTAGGTGTCTACTACATGCCAAGCCCTGCACTAGACACTGGGGATATGAAGACAAAAATAAAGCCACCCCTGAACTCAAGCATATACTGGAAGGGAGATATAAGATTATCTGACCATCTAATTTAACAGAGAAGGCAACTGAGGCTCAGTGTTGCAGTGACTTCCTCATGGTCACACATCAAGTTACTTGAAGTCAGGCATGGATGATTCTGAGTTTTATAGCTTAGATGCCTAGGAAGATTCCTGCCAACAGGAATCACAAGGCTCATGCCAACAATGGCCATATTCTATCAACTCAGCAAAAAATGGTTATAACATCTCAAATGCATAAAAACTGACTCAGTTGAAACAAGTACAATGATGGGAGTTGGGGGACAGGGGAAAAGTTTGCAAAGACCAATCTCATGTTGAAGCAAAAGTTGGAAACTCATTCCCCATGTCTATGACTTTGTAGAACCCATAAGAAGAAATTAATTATCCAATTCTGAGTGGCATCATTTCTGAACCAGGGGGGTGTTAGAAATCATCAAGGCCATGACTTCAAAATTGCTGCAGTTAGTTTATAGGTGGCCTGATACCAATTCCTCATTTCAAATAAAAAACAGAATGTGTGGGGCATGAAGGGTTTGAAATGAGGATGGAAGCTTTAAACCAAACTGGCTAAAAAGGAGTCTTCAAATGTCATAAAAGAGGCTACTGAAGATCAAATGCCTGGCATAAGTGGATTTCCCTCACCCGGGGTTTCCCATTCTGAATCATTCTGGAGGCCTGTAAAAAAATTGCTATTGGTCACTTTGTCCTCCATAACCTCAGCCTCAGTGTGGCAGCTGTTGGTGGTTCAGGGAGAGGAACAAAAATCTGGCTAGAGAGAGGGAGCCAGAGATGGGAGAAATGGAGCACAGGGAGAAAGAAGAGGAATCAGACATTTTTTCTTTAAATTTATAGATTTCGAAAGTAAGAGCTGTTGGTCAGTATAAAGGCAATATGATGTATTGTCCAGTAAACATATCAGTGAGGACTTTTGAGCTTTGACTTGTTGTTTTGCATGAAAACAGACCCAGAGAGTAGTTTGAAAATGGGCTAAATTTTTCCCATGAATGGGGGGAACTAGGGGTAGGAGTGTCCTTTAGGAGAGAAGGTGGGAGAAGGGGAGGGGAGGGAATTATATATTCTAGAAGGCAATTAATTAAAAGACATGAGAATAGAATGCTGGATGGTACAGTAGAAATGATACTAGATGCAGTGCAAGGAAACCTGGAATCAAATCCTTTCTGTGCCACTTAATTAATACTAGTACAACCTTGAGCAATTCCCTTATACTTTTTATGCCTCTGTTTCCTCATTTGTAAAATTTAATAAGTGGGACTATGTAGTTTCTAAAATTCCCCCCCCCCCTGCTCCCTCCCCTCTGCTTTCAATCAATCTGTGAACCTATGATGGACTTCAAAGTTTTTAAAGACACCAAACAAATATCAGTTCAAGGCCTCCAAAAAGGTCACCTTTTAGAGAGAGGGAAGGGGAATGGTGTAAATTAAAAATAAAATAAAATAAAATAAAATTCTGGACTGGGATGCATTCTCTAGCTTTGACTCTGCCACTAATTCACTGTATGATTTTGAAAAAGACACATCCCCTCTAAGCACCTAAATTTCTTTCACCCTATGGAATAATGGGCCTTTCCATCTGCTCAAAAGCTGAATCTTCCTGCGTTTGTTGTCTCTCTTAGTTAGAATGTGAGCTCCCTTAAGAAGGAACTGTCTTGATTTTCTATTTGTATCATCAGAATTTAACTGCATGATTTACAATCAATCAGCATTTACCAAGTTCTTACTATGTGCCAGGCTAAGTGTTGGGGATACAAAAAAAATCCTTACATTCAAAAATCTTACATTCTGAAGAGGGAGAAAAATGCATATATATAAGTATATAGCGATATACTCAAAATGAATACAAGGTGGTTTGGCGAGGCAGGGCACTAGCAGCCAGCAGGATCAGGAAAGGCCTCATAGATGGTGCTTGAGCTGAGAGTGAAGAACAACATAGAGTCCAAGAGTTGGAAATGAGAAGGAATCCTACTGCAGAAATGGAGAATGGCCTGTGCAGAGGCACAGAAATGAAGGATAAAGTATATGCATGGAACAGCAAAGAATAATGACACATAAGGCCAGATCACAGATGTGCAGAGGGGAGTGATGTCCAAGGTGGAAAGATAGGTAAGGGGCCAGTTTGTGAAGAGATTTACATGCCAAATACAGGAGTTAATATTTGATCCTAGAGGTTATGGGAATCACCTGAGTTTACTGAATAGAGAAATGACATGACGATACCTATGCTTTAAGAAAATCTCAGCAATAGGTGTATGGATGGATTAAAGAGGGAGATTGGTTGAGACGGGGAGACTAAATAGACTATGGCAATATTCAAAACAAAAGGTACTGAAGGTCTGAAATGGGGACAGTAGTAATATTATTAATGATGATGATAACTAGCATTTATGTAGACTTTAAATTTTGAAAAATGCTTTACAGATATTTTCTTATTTTATCCTCACAACAACCTGAGAGGTGATATTGTTATCTCCACTTTACAGATTAAAAAAAACTGAGGCAGACAAAGATGAAGTGACTTACCTGAGATCACATAGTAGTGAGTGTCTGAGGTCAAATTTGAACTCAGATATTCCTGATTCCAGGTCCAGTGCTCTATCTACTGTGGCACTCACTGCCTAGAAAACTAATATTTTTATGAAGTTCTACTAATTCATCATGTTACCTTGTGAAATGACTCTCTCTCCCCCTCAGTTTCCTCTCATGTAAAATGAGTATGTTAGATTAAGTGACTTCTGTTCCCAAACTTCTTGACAGTCAGGTCCATTTCATTTTGTGTTTGTGCCCCCAGTGTCTAATACAATGCTAAGCATGTAGAAGTAACTTAAAATATGCCTGTTGATTGATCCTAGCATTTTGTGTTCTAATCTCCTTTGCAACACCAAGCCAAGATGTTTCTATTATTCTAATATGTAGATTCCTTAACCAAAATCAAAATGAATCACTTCTAGGACTTATAAGCACCATCACAAAGTTCAAGTGTTAGAGCACATTCTATTGAGCCAGTGGTTCAATTATAGAACACTAAAGTACAGAAGGAGTAATATTTATCAAGCCTAATTAAGATTTCATCCAGTACAAAAATCTGATGGAAAATTATAATTAAGGAATCACTGTTGAACTATGGAAAGAACTCTACATTTGAAGCCAGACGCCCTGCATTCTAATCTCAGCTCTTCCAATTACCAATTATTAGTAGAAAAGACAACCTCTTTGCTGCTTATTAACGCAACATTAAAGTAAAGAGGAAGTCCTAGCTATAAGGCAAAGAGGCCAAGGGCTTAGGATTTCAACCCTCCAATGCTGGTCTGCTTTAGCCTCATATCAGATAAGGAAGAGGGGTTATCCTCTCTCTGTGAAAGAGTCATTAGACCTAATCTGCTTGGCCCCAGAGGCAAGATGTAGAAGAAATGACTCAAAACTGCAAAGAGATAGATTTTAGTGTTAAGGAAGGAAAAACTTCTGAACATTAGAGCTATTCACAAGTGTAAAGTGTTGCCTCCATCACCAGCAGTTATCAAGCAGAGCCTCTTTGACAACTATGGAATACTATAAAGCAGAGATTATTAATGTTTGTTATGTCATGGACCTCTTTACCAGTTTGGTGAGGCCTATGGAATACCTCTCAGATTCATGTTTCTAAATATACAAAACCAAATACATATAATAACAAAAGAAACCAACTATATTGAAATATAATTGTTAAAATGCATATATGGATAAGGAAGGGAAGAAAGAAAGGGGGGAGAGAGACAGAGAGAGAGAGAGCACATAGGATAAGAAGCTCAGATTTTCAAATTTAAAGAGAATTGCTCTTTGTTCTTCATGGTCAGAATGGAAGCATCCTTTCTGAGGTCCCCTCCAGTTGATCCTATTATATGATTTAGATAGATGCCAATAATCACGCATAGGGTATAGAAGTGACTCAATATACATTTATTAACCACCAATTCTTATAATGTTGGGCAGCTAGTGAGTACTGTTACTAGGTGCTAGGATCATGTCTTATCTTCCCAATGATATGACTTTCACCTCCCGACAGTGCCAAGTATGGACCTCTTACACGGAATACCTTCTCAGAAATGCATTAATCCATGGAAAAGGTGAAGCTAGCTAGATATTTAGTCTTAGCTATGAATAGGGGTCCAGTTTCAGCCTCAAAGGTTCAAAGAAAGGTTAGAGAGATTTAGAGCTGGAAGATGTCATCTAATTTATCCCCATTATATTACAGATGAGGGAATGAAATCCCAGAGACTGTGCATGGTTCACGCAAGGTGATGAAATTCAATTCAACAGCATTATTAATTAAGTAACTAATATGTACAAGACATAGTTCTAGATTCTGGACATATAATTCAAATCCAAACAGTCACCATCCTCAAGAAAATTCCGTTCTACTTGCTCTTGTAGAGGATGAATTAAGGCATAAAATATAAATAAACATAATGCAAGTTCGTCTACAGAAGAGCATTAATATCTGGAGGGATCAGAAAAGGCTTCAAGAAGGCAATGAAAAGTATCAGAAATTCTGAGCTGGAGATAAGAATTCCAGGCCAGGCTATAACTAGGGGATAGTGTGACTAAAGGGCAGGTAGGTGGCAAAGTGGAGAGAGCACCAGGGCTGGTCAAATTTGACCTCAG